>NW_023596545.1:25716123-25768623 GCF_011947565.3 Pollicipes pollicipes
GATGTACTAAATTAGCAGGACATTGATTGGACCTTGAGATATTTTGTGCACGGATGTCTTGTCGCCGTGCTGATACTCTGATAGCCCAGTGCAGACAACGTGACGCCGGCCGTGTGTTGACGCGCCGGTCCGTTGTCGGCGTGACGCCGGCCGTGTATTGACGCGCCGGTTCGTTGTCGGCGTGACGCCGGCCGTGTGTTGACGCGCCGGTTCGTTGTCTGCGTGACGCCGGCCGTGTGTTGACGCGTTGGTCTGCTGTCGGCTGACGCCGGCCGTGTGTTGACGCGTTGATCTGCTGTCGGCTGACGCCGGCCGTGTGTTGACGCGCCGGTCCGTTGTCGGCGTGACGCCGGCCGTGTGTTGACGCGCCGGTTCGTTGTCGGCGTGACGCCGGCCGTGTGTTGACGCGCCGGTTCGTTGTCGGCGTGACGCCGGCCGTGTGTTGACGTGTTGGTCTGCTGTCGGCTGACGCCGGCCGTGTGTTGACGCGTTTGTCCGCTGTCGGCTGACCCGGCCGTGTGTTGACGTGCCTGTCCGCTGTCGGCTGACCCGGCTGGACCGTTGACAGGGTCGCCGCGGAGAGAAGGGTGTTGGTGTCCCCGGCGCCAAGGGAGAGCCGGGGGTGAGTCGATCCCGCTACAGTGGCGGACACGGGCAGCTTCGGCGCCACGACGACGTCCGAATGCTGCTCAGGGAATGACGCCGCCGCTTCATCTTCATGTCGTTGCGAAGGGATTTAGCCTCTCATCTGTCTCTTGGACAATATGCTTAGCCCCCTAGATTCCAGAATGTTGTATCTTAAAACACGTTTGCACTCCAGCTTCCCAGCGTTTTTGGTGGATGTGTAAGATACGCAGTTTTATCAAAGGTAAGGTTATGCATTGTTTAGACGTCCTTTGGACAGCAAATAACCATAAGAGCTTACGATAGCAAAAGATAACTTCCGAACTGTGTGTAGACGAACCTGATCAACCTCAGTCTGGGCCACGTTCATATCCGCTTGCAGTAATCCATTCAGGTGTTTGTAAGGGGGAGGGAGGCAGTTCAGGGTTCTGATGATCGCTGACCTGTATGACTCTGTTCGGGCAGGTGTGTGGCTGTGAGGACAGTTCAAACGGCAAGGGAGGCATGTACATACCGGTGCCGGGGCCGTCGGGACCTGCAGGCCCCAAGGTACCGCATCAGCGCTGACAAATGCACGGTTGGAAGTTCCTGTGCCCGTGCTGAGGTGTAGTGGTCTGCCAGCCATCATAACAATTGGGTGCGGCCGGGATGAATGCCCTATCATGTCGTATCTTTGCTCTTTTCATGAGACAGCAGCCGAGTATTGTTTAGCATGTTCAAGCACAGCTGATGGCGACAGGGCCGGCCGATCACGAGGCCCGTGAGCTGGCGCCATCGCCTCGGGGCCCTGACTGAACGTGGAATGATTCACCGCCCCCGTCTGTGACCTGCGCTGACCGCTGTCGGCCGGCTGCCGGGCAGGGCGACGACGTCGGCAGCCCAGGCCTCTCCATCGTCGGCGAGCCAGGCCCCCCGGCCCGCCCGGTCCGGCGGGACGGAGCCAGGTGGGGTCACCCGGCCGGCCCGGCATCGGTCTGCCAGGTACGTTCCGTCCGTCCCGTCTGTCCCGTCCCGTCCCGTTCCGTCCCGTCCCGTCCCGCGGCTGTGCTGCCATCGCCGCGCCGACGAGCCGCTGCGATGACGCGCTGCTTCGGTGCAGATGGCGCACGTGTACGGGCGCGCCGCTCGCCGCCTCGCTGCGGCGGCGGCCACGCGTGCAGGCAGACGGCGACGGGAATGTTGGCCTCTGAGCGTTGGCAGGAGGCCGTTTATACGAGCTTTGTTGGCTACTGTCAGCGCCATGGTGTGTGCGTCCAGTGACGCATGTCCTGAATTAGTCCATGCTGAGTGTGAGACCATGTGGTTTTGCGTTGATGGCATTGTAAGTAGCGGCGGCGTTGATGCTGCTCTCACCCGTCGCTGACGCTGAATGGTTGGATGGTGACGCTGTGGCGCCACTGTTAACGATGTGATGGAGCATGACCTCAGTGGTGATGTGGCGATAACAATTGACGTCACTAACAATGATTCGGTGAGCGACACCACTGATTGTGATTGTGCGCTTCACAAAGGGATGAGAAGGCGTCCCACCAACTCTATCACGGAGCTCCGTCTGCAGCTGGGCAGCGGTAGGTTTAGACAGTGGTTGTGATTGAACCTCCCCCCCCCCCCCCCCGGGCACCTAGACGCCCTGGTGTTGAGCGAAGCAGTCCCCACCCCCGACTCACACCACCTACAACTCCTGCGCGTGCTTGGTCGTGATTGCAACCATGGCTCCCCTCCCCCCCCCCCCCCCCCCGCCAACACCAAAAGCGCATACGAGCCCTGGTAGTGACGGGGAGCAGGTCTCCATCCTCTCTGCCAGACTGTAACTGGAGAACCGGCGCCTCTCAGCTGGTCGGCGTTATCTACAGGAGCGGCTTCGCCCCTTGCTCATGTAGAGGAAGCTTCCAATTAGGCTAAGACTATCTCCAAATGTGAAAACGTTCCTGGTATTGCACCACTTTGAACAACTCAGGACAAGTTGTCGGCAGATTACTCGATTTAGCGCAATAACGTCATTATTTCGACTAAATCCGAAACACTTGTCCTCCAAACACGGCCATTCACTGGCGCCGTAAGGTTTGGACCACGCGCCGCGCCCGTGATGCATCGCGCTTCGGTGACCGGGGTGCTGGCTCAACGCCGCCAAGTCTGGCACGGGTCCCGCGAAGGCAAGCCGCGTCCTGTCTGTTGGGAGGTGCTCATCAGTGATGGTTGGCACCATGGCGGGAGTCACCCCTTGCCGGCTCGTCGCTGGTAGCTTGCGGTGGTCCGTTCAGCACAGACGTACGCCGTTTCAAGGGACCGATGCGGGCTTCTCTCTCGCGGAGCCAGTAAAGCGGCCAGCATTGGGTTCACGTTGACCGAACGATGTGTCTTTGTCAGGGTCATTCGCACCGTTAGCTGGCGCAGTGTGAAGTGGCTCCCAGGGATTGTCCCCCCCCCCCCCCCAACCTCCCCTCCTCCCCGCCCGTCCAGCCCTGACGTTGGGTCGGGAGGGCCTCACACCTCATGCCAATATCGCCCCCTTCCTTTGTTTGTTTTTGCCACCAGGCCTGAGTGAGCCCGCGGTGTTGCATGAAGCTAAACATTTACACTTATGAACCAAGATGGCCTGTTTCCCATGCGCGTTGACATGTGCAGTTACACATATTGCCAACTCAGCATGTTTTCGACTGCTCCCTAACTGTCACCATGGTACATGACAATTCCGAATGCTTTCTTACGTGTCCAATGAATGGCATATTCAAGCATGAAGTATTGCATGTGGGTATTTTCGTTTAAAGTAGGGAGAATGTCTTCTCACGTGTCTGAGTGCGTTTTACATTCAGACATGAAGTAATACGCGTGGATATTTTCATTCAAACGGCGGGGAAGGCCGCGAACAAGTGTGATGGTGATCACGGTACTTCATCGATCCACAAACGTAATATTTGCGCACATCAATGGGTAGCGCCGTTATCATCTTTCATGCCGCCCTCGTTTCGCTTTGTTGAGGGACATGGCGAAGCGCTCTCCGTCGCATTATGCGTGATCGAAAGAGTTGTCATGCATGCGTACTCTTTGTTGTTTGTGCTATCTGAAGTGTTCCCTAAAACCGTCTGCCTGCAAAAGCTGGATCCCATGCGGACTGCAGTTAGCGTATTATATAAATACAGTACTGTTTTTTAAAGGTAGCACTGGTCTGCGTGTTTGAGATCAGAATAATGTCAGTGCGTTGTGATGGTAAGAAGGAAGGGCCACTAAAAGATTACGACACACTCAAATATATCCCTTGTCCTTATTGTGAGCCGAATGATGTGCGCAAGCTGCGTATCACGGCCTAAATAATAGCTTATAAATGTTGCTCCTGTGACATGTGCTGACCCATCTTCTCATGTGTAATTCTGTCACACCGGGTCACGGGTTCAGCTTCAGCTTCTTTCTGTGTCCCTACAGGCGGCAGGAGAAGAGGTAAGGTGCAAGTCTAGCGTTTGCAGTGAATGTGGCACCAACATGAACCTAGATTATTCAAATGAATAAGTTTTGATAGTCTACAGATGTGCTTAAAGAGACCCGATCTCGCTTGCGTGGAGTGTGCCTGAACGGCTTCCCATCACCATGCGCGAGTGGTTCCGTCCCCTCTGACATGTCCGGCCATCCCGGTACGGACGCGGAGGTGTCGGTACTGTTCGTCGTTGCATGCAACAGAGAGAAGTGATATCAGAGTTGAATGTTCTTAAGTGTTGGCTGTAAATACGATCCATGCCTTTTGCCAGCACCTGTCGCGTTCCATGTGTGCGTTTAAACGCGTTTCAAACGAAGACAGCGCGGCGAAAAGTACCTGCAAGAAAGATGGCGTTCCTTGCTTGCGTCGTGTTTTTTGTTCTGGGTGTGTTGATTGGGCACTGGATAGGCATCGTGTGGACGCGCGCTGGTAAAAGAAGACGTGAACACGATTGCAGATGCGGTGAATTGACGTAGAGCGGTAGCTTTTAACTCATGCATGATATTACGGAGAGGGCTGGAACCTGTGGCTCATCTGTATCTTGGTATCTGTCAGTCATTTCGAGTATGTGCTAGTTGCGTGTGCTACCAGTTGTGCTCTTGTTCGTTGCAAAACAGTGGAGCTCGAGATAAGGTACCTATACTGTCGCTGAAAAGAACTGCTATCTTGGCACCTTATGTCTCCCTCTGGATTTTGCACGTTGCTCATCACCAACGCCTTGAAATACCCTTACATCCTCCAAATCACCAGCAGGGCCAGACCAGCTGTGTTTTAATCAGTGACCGCGTATGTGAAGCAGTGCGGTCGGCCGTGACCGTACCCTGTGCAGGTCCCTGATATGCTGACTCGCGCCGTTTCTCACTGTGCTGACCCAGTGCCGGTCCGCGGTGTGCTGACCCTGTGCCGGTCCGCGGTGTGCTGACCCTGTGCCGGTCCGCGGTGTGCTGGCCCTGTGCCGGTCCCCGGTATTCTGACCCTGCGCCGATCCCCGGTATGCTGACCCTGTGCCGGTCCGCGGTGTGCTGGCCCTGTGCCGGTCCGCGGTGTTCAGACCCCGTGCCGCTCTGCAGGACCGGCAGGACCGCCTGGAGAGTCGGGCTACGGCGGCCGCGGCGGGCAGCAGGCGGCCTCGCCCCAGATCGTTCCCGGCGCCGTCACCTTCCCCAACAAGGAGGCCATGCTGAAGGTCGGTCGCTTCTCTGCATCACGGGCGCGACAGAAGGCCACATCACGGGCCGGCTCGGTCAGCAGCGTCAGTCGCTGCGCCGGGGCAGCTGCTCACCACGTTACCACCATACGGCCTTGCCACGCCTTGTGCGACCTATCCACGCTCCTTGTCACCTGTTCTCGACCACAGCCATATGATATCTCCCCAGGTTTCACACCAGGATTGTTCGTCCGAGTTCCATCTGACTCGCCGACACGACGCGTACATCATGCATAGTACATTTTAGGGACTAAACCACAAATACTTGCGAAATACACGTTGAGCGCCAAGCTACCGTGGCTAACTGCGTTCTTAAAAAACACAACGATCTTTTATGTATTGTGCATCATGTTTTGAAGGATTATCCTCCATCGTCCAGCCGATGTGGTGATCAATTAAACGCGGAACCCGTCTCCACTAGACGCTAGAACTTGAAAGCAGATGTGACCATATTGTCATGCGTTGCCAATCTCAAAGCCACTTGGTGCGAACCTCATCTGTAGATGCATCATCCCTTCCGTTTTAATATTTAATCACTCGTCAACATTGTGCGACCCGACCCGACCCAGGCAGTGACCTGGCAAAGGTGCGAAATCAGTGCGTGATGTGTATGTCGGTGTGTGACCTGCGTCGTGTGACCTGACAGCGTTCCGAGGTCAGCCCGGTGGGCACGCTGGCGTTCGTGATGGACGAGGAGGCCCTGCTGGTCCGCGTCAGCGCAGGCTGGCAATACGTGTCGGTACGTAACCTCGGTTCGCTGCGACCACCTCGTCTGCATTGGAATTATGGACTTCCGACATTTTGGATTCAGTATTGGAAAAACTTTTTCAATTTTGTTGTGCGGGGACTGTGTTTGTGCAAAGTTGACCTCCATCCAGCCGTCTACGTGGGCGGAGCTGGGGTCTGTGAACCTGTTGTGTACTCTGTCGGTGCGCAGACCGACTCTGTAACACCTGCCGTACCTTTGCACAGCTGGGCTCCGTGGTGGATCATAAACCGACAGAGCCACCCACCACCACTGCGCAGACGGCTGAGCACAGATCGCCGCCCCCCTTCGAGTCCGGCAACCTCGTCTCGCAGGTGGACGGCCCCAGGGTGAGTGGGAGTGAGGCGAGGGAGGGGGCCGACCGTGCACCGAGAGGCTCTGGCTCCGGGGGCGGTGTGCGTGGCGGCCATGGACCATGAGGCTTTGGGTCCAGGGATGTTGTGCGTGCCGACCGTGGACCGGGAGACTCTGGCTTCAGGGATGGTGTGTGTGTCGGATAACAGTGGACCGAGAGACTTTGGCTCCGGGTATGGTGTGCGTGCCGACCGTGGACCGGGAGACTGACTCCGAGGATTGTGTGCGTGCTGACCGTGGACCGGAGACTCTGGCTCCAGAGATGGTGTGCGTGCCAACCGTGGACCGGGAGACCTTGGCTCCAGGGATGTGTGTGTGCCAGCGAACAGTGGACCGAGATGCTCTGGCTCCAGGGATGGTGTGTGTGCCAGCGAACTGCTGGCAGGACGACTGCTCGTGGAATTTACCACCTTCACAAGCATGAAGGAGTTGTGACGCACTCGGTGTAACTGATCGGTGTGAACATTCACGGCCTTGGAACGGGGTGGCTGAAAACTAGCATATAAAGCTGAAGGTCCGCTATGCGCTGAATATTGTGCGACACTGTTTCTAACGTCGTTGTTTTGTTTTCTCCCAGCGCTATCCGCACATGGTAAGTGCCCCGAGCTTAGGCTGGGTATCCCTCAATAAGTTCACTATCAAACCCTCGTGATGGATACACATGCATGGATGTTATATGATAATGTTGAATTAGAATAAGTGGTGACGACATTTGTGGAAGCCATCGTTTTAAGTAAATTTGGCCCCTATGGCTCCCATACGTCATCAACATATCTTTGAAAGTCATTCATTTATGTTAATTTTGTTCTTATGGCATCCTTACGTAACACAAAGAGTGCGAATTCCGCTACATATAGTTTGAATTGGTCGAGTACGGTTATCACACCGTTGCGTTCGGTGTCATGGGCATGCCATTTTTACACAATGATTATTCTTGGGCAAAACTACCTACTTGAGGTGGAATTTTTGCCTGCGGCTATTAAAAATCGGCCCCCGAGCAGTGCCGAAAATGAAACAGCTGGTAAAAGGACCTGGCTCCTCAGAGGGACAACATACCCATAGTTAGCGAGGTATTACGCATTAAACCCCAGGACGTTTGCTGTATCCTCCCATATCGTGCATGGCGAAGGGAATTATGAACAATCTGGTTTCGTGAACCTTCTGATATTTCACCGTTTTGTTTTATCCACTGGGCAGGATGTGACGGCCCCACCTTACCTCATGCCTCTGCGCAGAGTTGTGTGACCATTTCCAGCTGCCCCATGGTTCTTGTGCACAGCTCTGTGACCCTTCCCTGCCGACTCGCTGCAGAGTTGCGTCTGGCGGTGCTGCGCGAGTTATAACCATTCCCGGCCTCTGCTGTGCACAGCTGCGCCTGGCGGCGCTGTGCGAATCGTGACCACTCCCTGCCTCTGCTGTGCACAGCTGCGTCTGGCGGCGCTGAATGAGCCTCACCACGGCGACAAGATGGGCCTGCGGGGCTTCGACTACGAGTGCTACCGGCAGGCCCGCCGCTCCAATCTCCACAGCACGTTCCGCGCGCTGCTCTCGTCCCGCACGCAGAACCTGGACAGTATCGTGCGCACCGAGGACCGCACCCTGCCCGTGGTCAACATTAAGGTCAGAGGGCGGGGCGGGGATTACGGGCGGACCGTGACCCGCGATAGTGTAGATGGTGAGGGGGTTAAGCTGCGCGTCTGTGCTTTTAGAGGTCACGGGTTCGATTCCGCGCGGTGCCCTGCCCCCCTGCCAGGGCGAGAGGCAAGCGACGTCTAGCCTCAGTGGCTGAACCTCAGCAGACGGGCCCCTTATGACGAGCCGACGCGCCTTCGCCAGACAACTCGGTCAGCGGTTGGTTGTGGCGCGAGGAGGCCGACCTAATGGTGAACAAGGCGTTCATTATGGGGGCTGTGCTTATGCGGAGACTCTTTTAGGTAGATGCTGGAAAGGGGGGGGGGGACGTGTGATGGATGCATAAAGAAAAGTTAACTTTGTTTTAATGTACGACATTTATTGCGGTAATCTAACCCGACCGCTCTTGTCTCGCCAGGGTGATCTCCTATTTGAGAGCTGGAAGAGCATATATAAGGGAGACGGAGGAGTGTTCGCGCAAAGACCAACGGTCTACAGCTTTGACGGGAAGGACGTGTTACAGGATGCGTTGTGGTAAGATGGGCTTTAGTGTGCACAAATCCCGAAAAAGTGTCTGCGTTGTGAGGCCACGAAAACATTGGCAAGATAAGGCTTTGAGTCGTGCTGTCGACGTCCCGTGCCTTTGTCTGGCATGTTGGTACTGTCACTCTTGTGTTGTGTTAGGTTGTAGGTTGATAACGGTCATGATTCGGTGAAGTGGTACTCCTGGGACCTGCACTGATCGAGTCTCATGCAATGACCGAGCTGTGTATG
Source organism: Pollicipes pollicipes (assembly GCF_011947565.3). Classification (NCBI taxonomy): domain Eukaryota; kingdom Metazoa; phylum Arthropoda; class Thecostraca; order Pollicipedomorpha; family Pollicipedidae; genus Pollicipes; species Pollicipes pollicipes. The sequence continues at coordinate 25,724,950 of NW_023596545.1, forward strand.
ACGTTACAATGGTCACAGTCTCTGGTGTGTGTTTGTCAGCTCAGTATCTGCTGCTTAGCCTGCCTCGTCGCCATGACCAGAGCCCTGCAGTCCCTGGCCGCTATCTGCCCAGTCAGCAGCGCTGCCAGCGGCGTCACTGCAGACATGCCCTCTGACCATGCTCGACGTGCACCCCCAGGCCGCAGAAGATCGTCTGGCACGGTGCCACCGAGCGCGGTGAGCGCGACCTAGACAATTACTGCGACGCCTGGCACTCCTCTTCTGCTGACAAGGTCGGCATGGCCAGCAGTCTGTTCCACAGCCGGCTGCTCGAACAGGAAACTTACGCCTGTAACAACCGCTTCATCGTGCTCTGCGTCGAGGTGGGCAACATGCGGCGGCGGCGGCGGCGCAGCGTCGACAGCGACGTGCTGATGAGCCCCGAGCAGTACGCCGAGCTGCTGCAGCAGCTGGACTCGGAACAAGCCGAGTAGGCGACCCGGTCCCCCGGCCGCTGCTGCCGCCCGGCCGGCCCAGAGACGTGATACGCCGGCCACCGCCGGAGTTGTTGTTGTTTTCGTGTCGGCGCCGCGCCGTTTGGTGCGTTCTGCTCTCTGTTCTGCTGTCCGTCTAGCGGGTGCGCACCCGCCGTGTGCTTGGATTTGTGGACTTGACGCGGGGCGGCCACAGGCAATAAGCACCGCTGAGGATGAGAACTTCTTAATTTTTTCCGGGCATTTCGCGCCGCGGTCAGCGATTTCTATGCGAGGCCCTGTGAGCACAATCACTGCCAGTGTTTGTCAATAATCATCTTCTTTTCGGAGGTGCGTCTACGGGACATCATTCCATCGGTTCTGGACACGTGATATGTTTTATCCGCGTGCATTGCTTGCTTGGGCAGCGGAATGCCTCGGTTTGAGAGGTGTTGTCAATTTTTATCACGTGTTTCCATTTTGTGATAATTCATAACGCTTTTAGTTGAACTTAAGTATGATTTAAGGCTTAATTAGTCTTATTGAAAGCAAGAGCTTTGACGAGATGCTTTGGTTAGCTTACGGCTTGTTTTAGTTACAACTTGGTCAATGCGATGCTAATGGTTTTCTGCTTGTGCCAAACTTATCACGCTAGTCCAGTGTAGTTTGTTTTGTAAATTTTAACATTTCGGTGAAAATGTGACGAGCTGGCCGGCCTTCTACCTACGGCAGCTAGGGCCTCTCACAGAATTAGCACTTTTTAAACGAATATTTGATGACCCCAATCCTTTTTTCTCCGCGAGTTTTGAGAACAGTGTGTAAAACAAACCCTAGCCCTGCGGTCGTGTGGCAGTTCTTCCATTTTCAATAATAGCTATGTATGTATTCGAATTAGACCTGTAATTGTGTGCGTTCTTTCCACATTGCTGTATAGGGAGATCGGCTTCGCTTTGATGTTTTGTGAGAAATAAACGTAGTCAAATGTATCTGTTTCTGGATTTGCATGGTCCTGAAATACGTGCACGCTAAGTGTCAGGGCACTAGTCTTCAAGACGCAAAATACAACAATTGTGAGCTGAATTTTGTAAGTCCAGGCAAGTACACATATGTGTATAAGAAAGGCTGTTCTTCCGTTTCATCTATCAGTTTTACATTTTTCAAATTATTGATGCAAAGTGAAGCTTACTCATTTAATGTGTCACTAAGCGAAAACCGTTCTTTGCTACTCTTTATTGAACAAGCTAATGGCATAGTATATAGTAATGCCTTATTAGTGCAAGCGTGTACTGCGGAGAACTTGTGTGAAAGCAAGAGAAGCAAGCAGACACACAACCTCAACACGAAGCCATTACACAATCAGCGCGAAGGAGTGAATTGTGTCATTCAAAGCAATGCGTCACTGGGACGAGTCACGCAACAGTCAGCGTGGTGACAACTCTTTGGTGTTATTACCATCCACTGCGGTCACGGAACTGTACGCCACGGCACTTCAGGATGCTCCACGTATACACCCGCAATCCTAATGTATTCTTTCAAGACTGTTAAGCCGCACCCCAAACGCGACTCATAATCTTAAGTCAATCAAAATGCAAATATTCGCAGACGGAATAAATCTTACACAGCCCCGTTAAATGTTTGCATGTTTGCCTTATAAATTCGCTTTAAATTTGCTCAATCGATTCACATAACAAGACAGGGGATCAACTCAGCTGACACCCGTGTCTGACCCAATGCGCCATTGACGATTATCTCGAAGGCTTCGGCGTGCGGCCGGCAACTGGGTACGGGCATCCGCCAGGCTAGTCTATAATGCGTTTTTGAACATGCTCAAGAGAGGAGGGTTGTCACGAGAGAGACAGAAAGAGAGAGAGGGGGGAGAGGAGGAGGAGGAGGAGGAGGAGCGGGACCCCACGCGCATGTTGCAGGCGTTTTGCATAGTCAGGAAAAATCTAGGTGTTTCACGCAATGCCAGCGTTGCATGTAGCCTTCCTAAAATCATCCTTTTCACGCTAGCTGACTGGAAATAGTAAGCGCATCTTCAAATGTCCAATAAGTCGTGATGGTTACCGTAAGCGCCGTTACTGCACTTTTTGCCGGGCAGATATTATCATTTCAAAGCATTTCGTGAAACGCCAGAAAAGTTTTGGAGACGTTTCAAGCAAAGTATGACAAGACGGGGCAAAATTATGTTGGAATGGGCCGCTTACGTTTGATGTTCCAATGCACGATTACTGTTGTCCACCGCACTTTCTCCTCAAAGCATAAAACTAACCGCTCTACCTGATTACGCGTCAACCATAAGTTCTCAGTCGTTTCAAGTGCGCGGTCAGTTCTGAGTAGATCATGAAGGAAGTGCCACATGTCTGTGCATGCGGAAGTAGCCGCCGAACAGCAATCAGGAAAACAGGGGCTTGCGGAGGCCTCTCTTGAGCAGCCTTCGTTTCACGACGGAGGTTCACCACGTGCGCGTGTTTGGCAGGTTCGAAACAGTGTAGCACCATGCACAAGTGCTACTGCACCGCTCGTAATGAGCACGCTTAGATGTCACAATGGCACGTCCTGCGTCAACAAGCAGAAAGACGAATGGCGATGACTGTTGGCCACACACGAGCGAACTTGTTAAAAAAGAGGCACGTTGTCTTTAATCATCGTCTTCGAGCGTTGCTTATCTTGAGCTACAAAACGAATGTCCCGCTTATTTCGAGCTTTTTTAGTTAGTCCTGTCAGCTTGGAGAGATGAATGTTTGAACCTGTCGCTTCACCCAGTTCCAAACAGCGTAATTACTCTGACTTTGGGGAGCGTCCGCCTCCTCGTGGGCACTCCAAGCAGCGCCTAAGGCTTGCAGTCAGATTGCACAATGATAGTGGGGTTATGGAAGTTGCATGAAACGCCGGCATTACAAGAAACGCTTATTTTTCCTGCAGTGCCGGTGAACACCAGATATCTGCGACACATCCAAACCTTTGCTATTATGAAAGCGTGTTTAAGGCGCACACTATTCATTGCTAACAGCCGGCATCGACCCTGTGCGTGCTTGCCACCAGTTACGTACACGTGGCCAAGCACAGCGACTCGTAAAATTGATGCATAGGTATGGACTACACGCGCAGCTTATCCTGCACAGAATGACTGATGAACGGCAGCACGAGTCGCACCGTCACCATCAGCGGCTTTAAGTCTGCCGGTACGACGTCAAGAGCGCCGCAATACGGTCAGCTCCGTGTGAAAACACCGGGATGGATTTCATCAGGTTGCTTCAAGTTTACTTGTCTTACCACGTTTCCTTAGACTAACAATTCTGCCTGGAACAGCGAAGCATTTGGTTAGAAAAGCTAGCCCCGTGCTCCAGATCAGTCAGGTCGCCGTCATGTCTGATTTGGGTACGGAACGGTGACCCCAACATCCACCTTAAATCATTATTAGTGCATTAAACGTCGATCCCAATTATCTAACTGACGTACCGATAATTATCTAAATGACATACCGATAAAGCTTGATTTATGCATGTGTCGCGCGCTTCTAACGAAACGACCACAGGAAACCTTCGCTGTCCTCTCTGGCTCTACCACAAAAAATAACGAGAGAACTTGAAGAGCACGACCTTATCATGGCCGCCAACCGCTCCCCAGCGCCATCTTCTTTGTTCCACCATCACTGCTTCCTCTGCTCCAGCATCTGGCGGTACATCTCCATCCCCTCCCGGTTGCACTCGTCGTAGTAGGGCAGCGTCGCCTGCAGGTGCGCCTGCCAGGTGCGCAGGCGTGCGTACGAGTCGGTGCGGTAGTTGTGCGCCTGCAGGCGGGAGACGGTGGCGAGCAGCGACAGGTCAGCGATGCTCAACCGGTCGCCCACGGCGTAGTGGCCCTCCAGGAAGCGGTCCAGGTAGTCGAGCGACTGCTTGAGAGCGTTGGCCTTGGTGTCGTCGGGCGCGTGCCCGTGGTGGATCACTGGCTCCTGGAGGCACGTCCAGGAGGCGGGTCACACAACAGACAACCGACGGCTCCTGGAGACACGTCCAGGAGTCGGGTCACACAACAGACAACCAACGGCTCCTGGAGGCACGTCCAGGAGCGGGTCACACATAGACAACCAACGGCTCCTGGGGACACATCCAGGAGTCGGGTCACACAACAGACAACCAACGGCTCCTGGAGACACGTATGGGAGTCGGGTCACACGACAGATGTACGGAGAACCAACGGCTCCTGGGGTCACGTCCGGGAAACGGGTCCACAACACAACCAACGGCTCCTGGGACACATCCAAGAGTCGGGTCACACGACAGACGCGCACGGACAACCAACGGCTCCTGGGTGCACGTCCAGGAGTCGGATCACACAACAGAGGCGCACGGACGGCCAACGGCTCCTACGGACGTGTCCAGAAGTCGGGTCACACAACAGACGCGCACGGACGGCCAACGGCTCCTGGGTGCACGTCCAGGAGTCGGGTCACACAACAGATGCGCACGGATAACCAACGGCTCCTGGTGCACGTCCAGGAGTCAGGTCACGTAACAGCCCACATGGATGTGTGGCAGCGGTGAATCTCCTGGGACTTAGCACCGGGCTCGATCCAATGCTCCCAAACTGTGTCGCAGCTGTGATGGAGCGTCGCGTTCGTACATACAGTGTCTGCATACCCGTGACACTCAGAGGCATCCGCGAATGGTAGCGAAGATTGATTGCCTACATCGGGCGGCGGTGCGTCAAGTACGCATGCAGCAAATCACTCACTGGCAGTCGCATTTGTGATGACTGGAAAACAATGTCAAGTATGTGAACGACCTAGGAGGTAGAGCGCTTACCATTGGAGCATATTGCCCGTGCCTTATCAGTAGCACGGGCAAGCATATTGGCCGTGCTACTGATAATAGTACAGTCAGATTACACTAATCCTTACTGACAATGGTAAGGATGAGCGTTGAACTGACCAGAAAGCTTATCGGCAGACATGTGTAAAATAAACTCACTTGCTTTCTGTTGCAAACCAAAATCATTATATTTCATTTAAAATAGGTTGTTTGTGTTCAATCCTAAACATTAAGAGGTCCAACAATAAAAACAGCATGGGACCTGAATCATTTAGTCAACGCGGACACATGCATACGCACACGCACATGCACACACACACACACACGCACTCACACGTACACGCACACGCGCACACACATGCACGCACACACGCAACACACGCACATTTGCTGTTCATGATATCCAGAATGCATCATGTTCTTACATGAGCTGAGAATGCGTCACTGATTACCATGCAATGTAATGTTATGATGGTGCCCAACACGGCATCGGGATGAAGGCCCACATGGCCGAGAACAGTGCTGGTCATTAAGCCGGCAGGGTATGGACGTCTTCAAATTAACCATAGGCTAAGACAGTGATGATGGCCTTATTCCTCAGAGAAAAACCACCAGAATGGAGACAAAAATGCGTTGATATGTCGTCAGCATGCCCTTTTGTAACCAATAGCAGAAGTCCTATCAAGACTTCTGGATAGCAGATACAAAATAGCGGACTTCTGCTATTGGTTTTGATAAAGGTATGTTGCAAAAATTTTAACGCATGTGCATCTCCATTCTCCTGGTTTTTCTCCGAGCAATAAGGCTATTACTGCTGTCTTATTTATACGAACAATGTTCCTCGCAAATGCACTTAACAGTTAACCAAAGGCTACCAAAAATTCCATCCAGTTCTTTACTTCCTCATACAAAAAAAAACATTTCAAACGGCAGATTTCCATTTTCAATGCGATGTAAGCACTTTTGCCCTCTTCCTTTGGCTGAAAATAGGAGTTATGGAGAGTGCATTAGGACGAACTCTTGCCAAAACAAACAAAAGCAATCAGATTAAGCAAAATAATACGGGACAGATATATATATATATATATATATATATATATATATATATATATATATATATATATATATATATATATGTTTTTTTTTTGCCTCGGAATAGCGTAATTCACTCGAAGGCACTTTTGACCGGTCTGATCCCCTTAACGTATATATTACCTTGTGGAGAGAGTAGGGTGAGTTGTATCATGTCCAAGAGCATCAGGGTGAATTATTACAAATCTGCGCGATGGATGACAGTTTTGAATCACTCAGCGGACTCACAGCAGCTCGCTTTACCTTTCAGGGTACTTCTGGCTGCCGCCTGCGTGCACACGCCTTGGGATGAGAGCGACAAACAGGTTTTTGTATATCGTTACCATAGCAATCGGTGGAAAGTGTCCTAAGGCAATACGGCATAACTAAACCAATCGTAATGCTACACGGAGTGGAAGGGGAGTTCATGTGTGCTTTATGCTGCTGCAACATGGTGCTTCTCTGCTTGCCCAAGATTTCGGGTGGCGCGAGCTGTCTTCCAAGTCGGTACATGCGTGTCAGCTGTGCATGGGGCATGTTGTATCAGTGATAGAATGTACCGACCAAATGTAACTGACTTGCTGCCAATAATTGCATGATATGATTGCCGTGACTTACAGTCATTCGGATGGTAAGTCGCTATTTTCTACGATTATGTAGACCAGTAATCTTCCCGAGCAACAGAACAGGCTGCAGTGGTCGCACAGCAAACTCAGATGAAATGGCAAAATTTGTCATGTCAAAGTCACGATGAGTTACGAAACAGCACAGACGAGCACGTTACGTTTACATGTCGTAACGCATTCCGCTTACTGGCGATGCAACTTACTCTATGGCAAAAAGGTAACATAAGCACAACTTTCCCAACATACGATGCAATTTTCCGGGCTCAACTTCCCTGGGTAGGGCAAGTTGTCTCAGTTGAGAGGAGGTCATTCAAAAGTTATTTACCATAAAAAGAAATGCTCCCCAAAACGTAGCAGTTACACAGAAAACTGAAGGTTTACACCTGTCTGCAGATAAAATAATAATGTTCCTATCCTCAGTAGTTAAAGCAGGCGGGAGCCCAGACTGAAAACTGTAAAACTCTCCCTTCTCTCCCCCATCCAAGTATTCTTCCACACACACTTCACATACCGGCGGGAATTGTAGAGAAGTTGGCATGGCAACGCCGCCGCAGCGAGTGCATTGCAATGGGAGAAGTTAAGCGTATGCTAATCGCTAGTTCCCGTGAAAACCGACGCGCCCTGCCGCCAGCGGGCGGCGCCGGGCCGCCGAGCTCAGCTGCTCACAAAGTATTCCAGAATGGCCCTGTTGAGTGTGACCAAGTCGAACTGGAGCAGTCGGTCGATGGTGGCGCGCCTCTGGTGGTCGTTGGCGGGGTACAGGTGGTCGTACTCAGGCCGGCCGTGTGCGCTCACCAGGTACTGCAAGATCGCCCGGCTGCAACACACAGCGCGCGCGCGCGCGCACCACGTCACACCTCGTGCACAGAGCGTCAGGGGCACGCGCACACCACGTGCACGCACTGTCGCTGGCGCTGCTGCTGAGCGGCGCGGACACGTTCAGCGCCGGACGGCGGTGGTGTGGGACGGACGGCAGTGGTGTGGGGCTGACGGCAGTGGTGTGGGGCTGACGGCAGTGGTGTGGGACGGACGGCGGCGGTGTGGGGCTGACGGCAGTGGTGTGGGACGGACGGCGGTGGTGTGGGGCTGACGGCAGTGGTGTGGGGCTGACGGCAGTGGTGTGGGACGGACGGCAGTGGTGTGGGACGGACGGCGGTGGTGTGGGGCTGACGGCAGTGGTGTGGGTCGGATGACAGTGGTGTGGGACGGACGGCGGTGGTGTACTGACGGCTGGTGTGGACGGACGGCAGTGGTGTGGGGCTGACGGCAGTGGTGTGGGTCGGACGGCAGTGGTGTGGGCGGACGGCAGTGGTGTAGGGCTGACGGCAGTGGTGTAGGGCTGACGGCAGTGGTGTGGGTCGGACGGCAGTGGTGTGGTGGTGGGGACGGACGGCGGGGTGTGGGTCGGACGCTGGTCGGACGACCGGGGAGAAACGGACGTGGCTGAGGCAAGGCAATAGACGGTGGTAGGGAAAGGAGTAGGGTAGAGTATGGAGAGTTGTAAGAGTGGAGAATGTGGCAGTAGTAAAGTTAAAGAGAGTGCTCTTTCACGGAGGCAAGGGAGAAGGCGGGTCCGTGGAGAGCCAGCGGCGAAATGTTACCGGTCGAAGAGATGGACAAACGGACGGATGAGCAAATAATGCAGTCGCGCAGTACCATTAGATGGCACACTGCGCTTTCCATTGTCCCCGGGGTGCAAAGACAGCCGTCCCTTTATCAGTGGCTGCAGTTCGCCTTGAAAGACACCAGTTCAACGTCATATGAGCACAGTCGGCGCTCATGTGATGACCTCTTGCGAAACAGTGACTGAAATAGAAGTCGGATCGTTGCTCAGGGCGTCAGAATTGCATCGAACGCCTTCTCGGTGAATCCGCCTTTCTACTTAGTGCGCTCTAGCAGGGGTCATGTTCGACACCAGAGCAAGATTACACGGGCTATTCAGCTAACATGCCTCATTCATGCTCTGGCACGGCGCTCAGATTGGCTCATTCTCAGCCCACTCTCTCACTCACGGAGCCTATTCATGGTATGGAAATCAGAGGTTCTGAGCGGGATGGCAGAGCGGTAGCGAAAGAGGGACAGGGATAGAGCGGGAGAGAGGGAAGGGAGTGAGAGAGGAGGAGAGAGCGAGAGAGAGAGAGAGAGAGGAGGGAAGAGCAACAAACGCCCACCATATTTGTGCAACCACGTGTAGCACGAAAGTGTCAAGGACGGACAACCGCTTGTGCCGAGCAACGAGCGTCGATGACCGTCCGCCGCGCTCTTCGAGACCGTTCTGCTGCGTGAGGCTCTCGCCACGAGCGGCTCTCGTCAGGCGAGCCGAATTCAGCGCGCCGTTCCCGACGGTCCACACCGGTCGGCGCGTCCGCCGCTGGACAGCTGAGCGCTGCCGCGGCGCCGCGGCGCCGGCTCGCTGCCCATGCCGGGCCGAGAGCTGGCCGCGATGCACTCCCCCCGCCGCGGCCCGGCCCGGCGCTGCACACACATCGGACCCCTCCAGCCATTAGTCCTGACGCACTCCCGCCCGCCGCGGCCCGGCCCGGCGCCGCACACATCTGGCCCTTCCGGCCATTAGTCCTGACGTACTCCCGCCCACCGCGGCCCGGCCCGGCGCCGCACATATCTGACCCCTCCAGCCATTAGTCCTGGTGCACTCCCGCCCGCCGCGCCCCGGCCCGGCGCCGCACACATCTGACCCCTCCAGCCATTAGTCCTGACGCACTCCCGCGCGCCGCGGCCCGGCCTGGCGCTGCACACATCTGACCCCTCCAGCCATTAGTCCTGACGCACTCCCGCGCGTCGCGGCCCGGCCTGGCGCTGCACACATCTGACCCCTCCGGCCATTAGTCTTGGCGCGCGAACGCAGCCCGGCGCGTCGGGCCGGCGCTGCACACATCTGACCCCACCGGCTACTAGTCCCGACGCGCGTGCGCAGCGCGTCGGGCCGGCGCCGCACACATCTGACCCCTCCGGTCATTAGTCCTGACGCACTCCCGCCCGCCGCGGCCCGGCCTGGCGCTGCACACATCTGACCCCTCCGGCCATTAGTCCTGACGCGCGAGCGCAGCCCGGCGCGTCGGGCCGGCGCTGCACACATCTGACCCCTCCAGCCATTAGTCCTCACGCGCGAGCGCAGCCCGGCGCGTCGGGCCGGCCGCGCCTGTGGTGCAGCCTTGAACCGCCGTCGAATAACAGCGCCGAGTGGCGGCCGCGGCGGCGACGCGCGCCGCCAGCGCTGCCGCCCTGTCGCCTGCCGCGACCGGCCGCGCCGGCGAGGGAGAGGCACCGGCGGAGACCCCGCCAGCACGGGAGCCGCCTGTGCCAGCGGCGGCAGGCTGATGCGACCGGGGACAGGTGCTGGCGTGGCGCACCGAGCTCAGACAGGGCCGTACATGGCCCGCCGAGAGGGCGGGCGATGTAGTCTCCGCTGGGGCTCGGGGGAGCTGACGGACGTGCGGACGGCACGCCCAGAGCACGGGTGATGGCGCCGGTGTGCCGGAGGGCTGGATAAGCGACTGTCCTCTCGGTACACGGCGCTATACTGGCTCACAAGGGGGTGCACAGAGGTACATGTGCAAACTGACAACCCATTGGTAGACATGTGTGGTGCGCAGGCACTGGACCGTCTGGTGGACGGACGCTAGCCGCTTGGTGGGCATGCTCGTCATGGACGTATAGACTCGCCATGGACATTCATATCGGTGTATGGAACGAAATTATCTTACTAGAGACAGTGACGTCACTTAATATGCTTTGAGGGGGGGGGAGGAGCTGTCAACCTACACCCATTGCTGCCCTTACCCCCCCCCCCCCCCTCCCCTCCTCCTCCATTCCGCACAATGTTCTCTCCGCTCTCCAACGCATTTGGGCAAAATGGGAATCCCGGGCCAAGGAAACGCAGAAATATCCCTGAACTTGATATAACAAGGCCTGGCATTTCCGCATTATGAGTGGCAAGTTCTAATGCTAACGGCTTTTATTATGCCTGGTTAAACGATGGCATAATTCTAAGTAGCAATAATACCGACGATACTCAATGTTTCGAGCCGTGCTCGACTTTAAGAAAGTGTGCATGACGCATGCATCCAGATCATCATATATTTAATATACTTCATATGCTTCCAAACTCTTGAGGATGAGCACAGCCTCAAATTCTTAAAGCTGCCAATATAATCGTCATTTGCATTACAAAGTTATTTAACCAGTACTTCCTGGTATATTGAAGGCTGCTAACTTAACATAAGAACTTTTAACTCACCATAGTCCTGAACGGTTGGTCTATGAACACATTGCTATAGATTTAACGTTGATCTTGAGAGCTCCTCTAAAGGTGTTGCAAACCACTCTATGGCACAACGGTATCCAGCTGTCTATACACCTCCTCACTTATGAACAGGAGCTTCACATAGATGCGATTTGTTTGCTTCAGCTTATGACGAATGTATCATATGACAGATTATTACGACTTCTTCGCGAACGTGACGTGCTGTTTTATCGAGGACGTGCGGCACAGGCAGCGGGCCCCACCCTCGGTGATTATCGAGGACGTGCAGCACAGGTGACAGACCCCACTCTCGGTGATCCAGATGGCCGCTTGCACGTTCGTTCACAGTCGCACACAGTGCTGAGGGCAGGGTGCACACTGCGCACACTTCCTTCATAAGTGAGAAACGATCAGATTGTCTGAACAGGAGTGAAGACGCGTGCGAACACGCACGAGTAACCGTCCCGAAAAGCGGGAGGGCGGAATCCCTCTCGAGGGGGACAACTTCCACGGATAGACTTGGCGTTAACGCTAAGCTTTCACAAAAATTGGTGGGTCAGTTGCGCACGGATCTCCAGTTCTGATGCCCACGGTGTCAATCATTCTCCTTGGGGAAAAACGTTCAGATCGTTTTCCTGGGTGGGTAGAAAGAAGCTCATCTGCAATCCTTGCAAAGAAGGGAATGCAATTATTATTAAGCTCTCAATGGGCATGCGGTTACGACCAATGGATACGGGCGTCAAAGTCTTTCTTTCAAGTATGGACGACGAACATACTCTTATAATTCTTCCGAAGATGGACATATGTTCCGCCAGGCCTCCCAAGGATCGCAAGGACAGACAAGAGGTTATTTAACATTTCCGCCAAGGTGCATTGCACTCTAGGAAGGGTTGAAGCTCTCTGTAACAGTCATTTGTCCAGGTCCAAAAACTCCGTCGGCATTCGTCTCCCAGTCCTAGTTTCAAGATCCTACTTTATACCTCTGGCATATTACGTAAGGCTGAGTTCAATCAATTTAATGTTTAATGATAGGTGTGTTCGAGTCTGACTCCAATTCTTTGGAGAAGTAGTTCGCGCCTTCCTCTGTGCCCCGGCCCATCAGTTCATCATTGAATGACACTGGATAAAGATAATGTATATCAGATTGTCAGAGATAAAGTACGTCAAGAACAAAAACCTGGAAAAGCAAACAAGGTCAAGCTTAACCTAACTAAGACATGCTGATCTTAACTGACGTCTCATCAAATTATCATTGAAAACGTATCAAATTGTATGGTTACGTTGATGGCCTTCCCCGTATTTCTAACCTAATCTAGCAAAACCAATTCAGCCTAACCAAACCGAAGGCAGCCGAAACGGCCAAAATGAGGCTGACCGACACAACCAAACACAAAGGCGACGTCGGTCGCTCATAACCTGCCTGCTCATGTTATCCATGGTAGGCTGTGAGGGGTGTCTGTTCATTTCATCTATAACCAGGGCCGTTGATATCTGTAAGTGATCGCGGAGCCGAGCGCAGGGGCCGGCGACATGACCCCCCCCCCCCTCCCCCCCCCCAGCCTCTCCAACCCTCACCCATTCTCCGCAAATGTGTATTTCTTCACGATTTTGTTTTGTGGAGGGGAATTCTTTGCTTCTTATTAGTTTTTAACAAACAAAATCCCTTACAGATAAGACAGTGCTGTTAATAATATTACTCGAACAACAACTAGGAGAAAAGAGAGATAGATGCATTGATATTTCGGTCAAATGTCCTTATGGAAACGGCTACCAGAAGACCACTGCTACTATTATTCGTTTCGATGAAGGCATGTAAACTGAAATATCAAAACATCTAGCTCTCGTTCCTCCTGGTTGTTCTTCGAGGAATCATGCTAGCGGTACTGTCTTACCTATGTGCGTATGATCCTCGCAAATACACTTAACACCAACAATATCTTAACTCGAGCAGCAACAATAGCCATGCAACAGCAAATAATGTCAAAATAAACCATAATACGTCGGTCTTACACAGGCTCTGTGGGCGCTTTATGGGTTTCAGATTTTTTAAATTAAACCTCTCCTACGTTTCTCGTCATATTCTACGCAAAGACATTAGTGGACGACCAACATGGAGGGGGACGGGACAACTCACATTCAGGGGGCAGGGGACTCACAGGTGAATGTAAAATCGACACACCTGTCCGTACCGAACTATGTATTTCACAACGCGCGTTTTGCTATCAAAGTTCACTTAACACCTTGGTCGAAAAACTCGAATAAACGCCGAAGTTTGGGTTAAATCCCATGGTCTTCGGGATTATATGTGTCCGAGTCTTAATTACATCTCATGCGCTTATTAACCACCTTGAGTCTAATGTCCAAAACGGAATCCAAATTCTCAAAAAAAGCGACTTCAAGGTCTTCGAGTCTTCTCTGAGTTTTCTCTTCTCTGAGTCTTCTTCGTGTCTTCTTTGAGTCGAATTTGTCTATGTAATTAATCAGTTTAATTTAGTCATAGTCACAGAAGGCCATAAGAAGTCCAGACTTGGGTTCAAGGACGGCCAGAATCATACACAACACCTGCTCTTTGGACCTTGTAAGGCGTTCATATGCCAACTATTATCTAAACTGTTCGGGATAAATTAAGATGTTCTAAGAGCGCCTTTATTGTTTTCATACCTGGTGTTATATCATTGGGATGTTCGTATTTAGAAGCCGATCGTTTAGATGCAGGGTTCAGTGCGTGCGCAAAACCAAGATAGCCGGCGGCTGGTGGCGTTTCCAACAGCTCTGCGCTAATCTGCACACTCACAGACGAGCCACGCGGCCTGACGGGGCTTGACCATGGCCGAACCGACGGTGCTGCGGCGTGACCAAGTGATCCATCAACTGACGTCACTCCCACGGTAAAGCCACGTCTGGGCGAGGGGGCGCGGTGGGCCTCGCATGGAATGGCGCGCCGTCCTGAGCCTCGGCGCCGCTCAAAATAAACGGCCTTTTCAACGCGCGGCGGAAACGTCCAAAACGTGACCAGAAATGGTGCTCTGGTCCCCGCGAAACGTGCTCTACCCGACGGGCAGTGTCGTGTTGCGTGGCTTGCAGCTGCGCCTGTGTCCTTGGGGGCGGTACTCGAAGGCCCCGCAGAGATGGGGCGAACCCTGACCGAATAGCAGCGCTGTGTTCAACAGTTCCACGATGACGTATATGTGCTCCTGAGAACACACACGTGCTCCGCGGTCCCCCATCTACGAGTGTGCTCCGGCGGCGGCGCTGGCGCTCCACACTTCTTACGATGACGTGCATGTGCTCTTGGGAACACAGTTATGTTCCGCGGTTCCTCATCTGCAGTGTGTTTCGGACGGCAGTGTGAGTTCCTTGGTGCTCCAGCTCCAGCTGTAAATGTGCTCTGCGGGGCTGTGTGACGCACCATGTCATCGCGCAGCAGTGAGCCTGCCGCGGATCGAAGTGTTGCGTTCCCCGGCGCCGCAGACGCCGGCGTGATCAGCTGAGCGGCGCCGTGCTCTGTGGTTTGACTGCCGGTGTGCTCTGGGGGGCTGTGTTTTGTCCGAATCCCACAAAGTGGGAACGCGCTCCAGACGAAAGCATAGGCTGTCGTGGTGCCGCAGACGGCCCTGCGCTTTGGATGCTCTGTGCTCTGTACTCTGCGTGTGATCCCGCAGCGGCAGGTATGCTCTGGAACACAGCGGCAGGCCTCGCGGTGCTGACAGCGATGGCGCTTCAGAGGACAGTGCCATATTCCGTGATCTCGAGGTCGTGAGTCCCCTTGAGGACAACGCAAGGAGGACAGTGTTCCGTCCCACCGTTGGCCAGTATTTGTTCTAGAGGGCAACGTTCCGTTCCGTGGTGCTTCACCCGTGAGTTTGCTCCGGAATGCACTGCTGTGCTCCCCAGCTGTGAGGTGCCACGGACGGCATTGCCGTGTTTGCCAGCTTTAGAGTGCTCCAGCACTGTTGTGTTCCGTCGGCTGCGCGTGTGCTCCGGAAGGCACTGCTGTGTTCCCGCGGTCCGGCAAGTTCTGGCGCCACCGTATATTCTTTGTACAGTGCCGCGCACGTTCCGCTGTGTTTAGACACGGCCCGTTGGGAACGTGTACGGTATTCGCAGTCACACCCGTGACATCGCGGCCGCGCGGCTGCCCGTGCGGAGCAGGGGTGCCTGCAGCTCCCGCCCTCCGGGTCATGGCTCCGAGGGACCCTGACGTCAGCCGGTGAACCTCCTGACAACCGTGCTGTCAGTGTAGCCCAGGCCTGATGGAGCGGCTGGGACGTCTGCATACTGCATTTGGTGCGAAGCTCCGTCGTGATTCATGAAGATGTTAATTATGTGAAGCCCGGACTGCAGGGCCCGAGGAGAGGTAGCTCAAATAATGAATGAAAAGAAAGGGGTTTTATGAAGCCTTCCAAGCATATAATCACATAGTTGCCTAAGTGAAATGGCCACGAAAACCAGTATATTCTGTGAACGGGTGACTAACGGGCAATGCAAAAACATGCCGATGCCATGGCTACTACCACTAAAACTGCTCCGTTGCGTGGTCCTCAGTGCACTTTCAGTCAAGGGCATGGGTCATAGAACAATCTTATGACACGTAGGCCGAGAATGCGTGGAGAGCATGTGCAGTAGGAAATTATCACTGAGCGTTCCACGAGCGCCTAGCAACACGCCAGGGGCCCGCCGTTGGCGGTTGGGCTCGTTTTATCGCTTAGCAGTCGGCCTGGCTGCAAAGGCAATGGAGATGCAAATGTCCGGAACGCCTGGTGAAGACAATCGGCATTCGCGGAACGCCCAGACGAAGGCAGAGATCCTCGGTGGAGGCATGAGGTCTCACGGTCATTGCCAGGAAAACCCCACCAATCAGCCCAGCCGATCAGCTTGGTCGTCAACATCAGAGGGAACATATGTACCGGCAAGGCGTTTCCCACCGGTGAGATGGCTTCCGCTCTCGTTGCTAAGGAGGCCCCCTTCCCCATCCGTGGTTCGTTCTCCACGTGCAGAGGTATTCACAAGCATGCCTTGAGTGCAGTGTTTTGCGTCGCTGAGAGGCACGATTCGTGTGGAGTGTCGTGTGTTGGGAATTCACGACGCGTTGGTGCGGCTCACTGTTGTTTAATGACTTGATGGGAGACCAACAGCCGGCTGACATGCGTCGCGTCAGCAACTTTTAAGCCCAGAGTCAGCGTTTCTTTGTGACTTTGTGTCTGTATTTTTGTCAGCGAAATCCATGTTTGATGTAGCGTGCTGTCTCGTCAGCTTTTTCGAAAATACAGCCTCTTGGATACCGATTGTAAGCCATGTGCAGGACGAAACCGGCACCCCCAGAGAGGGACGTGCGCACTCCCACAAGCCACGATCAAGTATCAGGAAAAGGTTTCCCAGGTTGCGTCACCCCTCAGGCGCAGCACTATGTCAACAGCGATGTTTGCTATCTAAAGGACAAACTTGGGGGCCACGCGAGTACCGGCATCACCCCGAGAGCAGCCGCAGCGCGGCCGAGCCTTCCGCGGGTGCACTCCGCTGGCATCGCTTTCACGCGGCGAGTGAGGCAAGCACGCTTGCACCACGACCGACATCCCTGACACGGACGGCCATCGTCGCCTCGCAGCGGGGGGGGGGGGGAGGGAGGTGAGATCGAGCGGCGAGGACGAGGATGGCGACCGGTCCCGCCCTGCCCCAGCGGCCAGTCAGCGCCCGGCGCCTGATCCACGGCCCTGGCAGCCTCCTGGTGAGCCCAAGCTCCTGGCCCCGGAGCGACGGCGACGGTGGTGGCCTCTCCAGCCTCCTCGGACTGCGATCGGCGCGACGCGAGGTCAGGTATGTGAGCGTCTGTATATTGATGTAGCGACCAGGACGACTTCTCTCCGCCAAGGCCGCGCCAGCGCCCCTCGGCCGGCCATGCACGGTCTCCATGTAAATAAGCTGAGGTGACGTACTGTTCGACGCCGCGAAATCAATGTTTGCTCCAAGGTGCCAGCCGTTGCGGGCTGCCGCTCGACAGCGTTGAAAATGGCGGCGGCCCGCTACCAGAACAGGCGTCTCATGTGCGAAACACATCCGGCATCGCCTTGTTCCCAGATCCAATGGCCTTTGTCACTTCTGTTGGACTTCCTTCCACTGCAGCTCGTGGCAGGACGTTCGATGCGTTAGAGCGTTTTACAAATATGTCAGGCGATAGAAAACTCCTCTTCACGGACACCGTGTATTAATCCTCCAAAAGCTGTGTTCAACTGCGACCAGCATCGCACAATATCAGCAATGGATGGTGTGAATCATGACGGTACAGCCTCGATGGTACACAGGAGTCCCGTCGAGACGACCGGTACCCACCAATCTTTCTCTACTTGCCGTCGGATCGCACTGGCACGCGGCAGCAAAGCAGAAAAAGACAGGTGGTGACCGGTCTGACGCCGAGCGGCGCCGTCTTCCTCCCGCCGCCGCGCCGTCAGCCCCACTCCGGGCAAGGAGACGCGACTTCTCTCCCCGGCGGGCGGACACGGGACCGCCGGACAGCGGCCGCCTGTCCGCCCGACCGGGCCGGGGCGCGTTACCATGGCCACTGACCGGCCCACCACTCTCGGCCCGGCTCGGCGGCCGTCTCCGCTGCAGGACACCGGCTGCAGGCGCCCGCCCGGCAGGTCGTCGCGCATGCAAATCAGGCGGACCGTGGCGCGGCGGCCTTGACGCGGTGATTCGCACGCATAGCGAATGCGCCGGCGGGGCCTGGTCGACGCGCGACTCGAGGCTCGGCCGGCGCGGGTCACGGCCGACGCCGGCCGAGGCGGACGGCCGGACCGGGCGGCGCTGACGACGCGGCGCGGAGCTGGGCGGGCCGGCTCAGGCCTCTCGGCTGGCCTCGCCGCCGCGCAGCGCGCCCTCATCTCCATGCGGCGCGCGCCAGGGGGCCGTCACGGTGAGATGGGGCGCCGGGCGCGGCCCGCCCTCGGACGGCGTCGCCGCGGCGCCCTCAAGCTCCACCCGGGGCACGCACCGGCCCCAGCCTGGCGCACGTGGCACCCGCCACCTCCCGGCCCAGCAGCCGCCGAAGCCGGCCCCACCTCCGGCAGGCCGGCGCCGCCGCCCAGCGGACAGCGTCACTCGATGCGGCGCACCACGCGCGGCGCATGCTTGGTGCGGCCACCGTGCCGACGCGACCAGAGGTGACGCTGACGCGGCCGATGCCGCACCGCACGGCGCGCGCCCGGGCGGGCAGAGCGGACGGACAGAGCGAGCGGGCTGAGGTGTTTGGCTCTGGGGCGCACCGGCGACAAGCCACTCCCCCCGGGCGGGATCTGAACTGAGATTAGCTCTGGCCCTCACCCTCGAGTGTGAACTCCGTTTCCAGACACGGAAGGCTCGATAACGTCACATTGTCGGGAGTGTCCGGTCCCACCGAACCCGAGGATGCCAGTCCAGGATCAGGCGTTAGATTCCATGGAGGCTCAGGCTACCGAGCCACGCAGTCGCGGATGGTCAGCCCTTCCTTTAGCCGTGACCGCGCCTCTTGGCAAGTTTTTCGCGACTGACTACGCGCACATAAGTCCGGCAGCCGGACATCAGATGATGATGCAACTGAGGACATCAGAACAGGACTGGACACCGCGGAACGGCAAAGGCCAGAAATCAGCGGACAGTCGGGCGTTGCAAAAAAATCAGAGACGCCAGAGACAGCGGCACGTCAACGGCTATCATTGTGATAGCCACCTGTCATCACATAACAGAGACGTGCATGGAATATCTCAGCATGAACTGGCTCGTCTGAGCCTTCTGACCGGAACGTTAAAAGAAGGGCATTAGCGGACATGGCAGGTGACCGATGCCAGCGAGGCAGAAAAAAACATCCTCAATAGCATCGTCAAAACGCGTGGTGCTCTCTATGGCAACTAAAATCAAACCCTGTGCATGAAGGAAAGTACATCGTAAGGTGTTTCCGTCTCCATGAGGTAAATGAAGGTACCGCGGGCGATACCGATAGCACCGATGCCGTACACCTCACGCATGCACGAAACACAACTAAATGTTCCTTTGCTGATTTCACTGTTGTGGCTGGTAAAACTAAATGAACAAAGCAAATCGACGGAGCGAGGTCGCTGGAATCCTGTCCTCCCTACAACACGAGCTAGATTTCGTCCGCAAACAGTAAAATGAGCCGGTGATCAAAAGGCTGAGGAGCGATTGAGTCTGATAGCTACAGACCACTGTTACCTACACCAAGGGAGCCGTGTCCAGCACAACGCACGTCACCACGCTGACGTCACCCGCGCTTACGCCCCACCAACTAAAACCGAGGACGTCCGAACGACACCAGCCGACCCTGCCTGATCCCGGGGGCCTCGCACTAGTCACTCGCCGCCCGCGGCCGCGGCGCGCCCCGGAGGTCCCGACGGCCGTCGGCGCCCGCCGGTGCTCGCGCCCGACCCTCCCGCCAGCCGACGTCGAGCGAACTGCGGCGTCGGGCGAGCGGCCGCCGCCGCCGGCCGCGGGAACACTCCTTCGGCCGGCCTTGTGGTGGGCACGTGGTCGGGGCAGAGGCGCCGCCAGCAGCGGGCAGCGGGCGGCGCCGCGGCGATGGCGCCTCGCCGACAGCGGGCCATTAGTTCATCTCGCCGCGCTCGCCGCAGTGTCCGTCGGCCTGATGGATGATCGGCGCCGCGCAGGCGTTGCCAGGAAGAGAAGCCAGGCTGAAGATGCCAGGAAGGGCCCCGGCGGGCGTCGCCAGGGAGAGCAGCCTGGGTGAGGTCGCCAGGGAGGGAGGCCAAGCGAACATCGCCCAGGAGAGAAGCCAGGCCGGGGTTGGCAGGGAGGGAGACCAGGCGAACGCCTCCAGGGAGGGGGGCCAGGAAGGGGTAGCCAGGAAGTCAGGCTAGGCGGCGGTCGCCAGGGAGGACGGCCAGAAGGTGGTCGCCGGGAGGCAGGCCAGGTGAGTGTTGACAGGGAAGGAATCCAGGTAGGCGTCACCAGGAAGGGCCCCCCAGGTCAGGGTTACCAGGGAGGGAGGCCTGGCAAGCGTAGGTAGGAGATTTCACCTGACCTCGTAGATATCGCAGACGCCCCAGGGATGAAGGCTGGAAGGGGAGGAGGAGGAGGGCTTCCTCATTGAAGAGGAAGTGCGGAGGAGGACTTCGGAAGGGAAGCGAAGAAAGGCGTCTTGGTTGGGTGAGGGCGCCAGGGGTGAAGACCATGTCCTCAGGGAGAGGGGTAGAGGTAGGCGTCGCCAGGGAAGGCACGTAGATGGTAGAGGCACGAGTCGCCACGTGCACGGAGCGAAAACGGGCGTCATCTGTAAGGTCTGATAGAGGCGACGTTTGCTGTGAAGGGATTCGAATAAAAGCCGAATGGGACATGAAAGAAAAGGGAAGGCGACTAAGGTTTTTCTAGCAGGGAGGAAGGGACGCGGCGGTCGGTGCGTCTTGCACGAGTGACAGCCATAACCAGCCGGGTGGGTTCTTTGACTCGGGGGCCGGCAATTACCAAACATCCACGACAATCTCATGTCCCGTTAACTTTCAAATTCCTCATGGTGGTGCTATGTTATGTTTAGCAGCACTCTCTGGCATCTAAATGCGGCCGGTCTGGCCACTCTCTTCCAATCCATGACGCGGCAGACCGATACGTTTGACGAACGGTCTAGGCCTTGAGTCAGACTGATCGGAGCTTGCTATCTCCGGCCGACCAGACGACCCCGTGGCGTGTGTTTATCCCAGGTCTGGGCCGCCTGACGCGGCAGGGCCGGACTGCTGCGCCGCGCGCGGTAGCCGCCCCTGGTGAGGCTGCCGGACCGCCCGGCCGGCCCGCCGGGCGGCCGCACCGCTGCATAATGAGGAGTGGCCTCGCGCCAGCCGGGAGCGAAGGCCGTGCGGACGACGGACGTACAGGGCTCGTTGGGGTCAGACGGGCGAGGAGCGGGGAGCTGCAGGCAGCCCGCGGCCGCGTCAGGGCGTTTGAGTGTGTCCTGGCTCTAGTGTGCACGGCCGTTCAGAACAGTTCTGCGCAGTGCGGTGCAGCATCAGCGCACACTGCAAACCGACTGACAACAGCGCTGAATTCCGATCTGGTCAGATGTACAGCCTTTAATTACCGACTGGAGCTGCCGCTACGAGTGAATAAGCAGACGTTACGATTGGCTGACAATCTGCTCACTTTCTACATCTGCCCGAAAACGGCCCAGCTTCTCCAGCAGCCTTGATGGCTGCGGTGTGGCCAGATGTTTCTCCTCCCTTCAGCCACAAATGGGCACGTCTCCATAGCGCGGTGAACAAACACGGCGGCGATTACACCCACGTGACAAGGCCCGATCAGATCGCTGACACGGGCCGCGAGGTTAGCGGCCAGGGTGTCGGTCTTCGGGGCGTCGGATTCGGGCGGTTGCGCTACGATGCGCGTTTGTGCTTGGT
Organism: Pollicipes pollicipes; assembly: GCF_011947565.3. NCBI lineage: Eukaryota > Metazoa > Arthropoda > Thecostraca > Pollicipedomorpha > Pollicipedidae > Pollicipes > Pollicipes pollicipes. The sequence goes on from NW_023596545.1 coordinate 25,746,568, forward strand.
GTCGGATCAGGGTCTGTGTTTGGGTTTGTCGCTTGCGCGTCTGCCTGCTCATGGGGTGAGAGGAGCGGTAACAACAGTAGCTCGGGTTCGCCGTCCGTGGTGTAGTTCGGGAGGTGCCCTGTGTTGCGACGCCTCCTCGACCGGACCGAGGGCCCCGCGCCTTTCCGTCAAATGTCAGTTTTCTAGATAGCTTGGCATCCGCTAGGCACATCTCTGATTAAGACAGTGCATTTCAGTGCTTGGCATGGGCTTGATGCCTCGTAGACAATTATATCAACATTTCGTAGGACGTGTTGCCAGTTGTGCACCACATGACCACACCAACACGCATGATCAGGAGATGTGACCATGGCCATCCACTCACCTCTCCCACAGGATGAAGCCGTTGTCTTCCAGGGTTGGCACGGTGTGCTGCGGGTTCAGCTGAAGCGGAAGGACTCGGTCAACGGTCAGCGGGGGCGCCGTGCATTTCTTACGGGCGGCCAGGCGACTCAAAATGCATCCCCACAACACGCCGCCGTTCACTTCCGTGAGCAAGCAACGTACTCTGAATAAGTGACAATCTGAACTAGTGATTGCTTCTGAGGTAAAATAAGCAGCATGCATCTGCATGCCGGGCATTTGTGGTGGCAACAGGCATCGACAGGAAATGTCAGGTGCCTCGGAGTACTTAAACATCAGCGTCTAACGGTTGCCATGACCAAACCGGCTCCACCAAAAACGTCAGCCCGCAGCCATATTCCTGCACACTGTGAACATCGCATGCGCCACACGCTGAGACACGGTGTCAGTTGCAACTTGGACAGCTTACTGTCCAGCTGTTTTCGCTGCAAGCCCATCATCCACCTGAAAATGTCTAAGACGGAGGACAGCCTCCGATCGGTAGCCAGCGTTTTTAATCAGATATCTAACAAAACTCCCAAGTTTCATGGCATTTCGAGCAATCGGTCGCCTGCAACGCGCCCGACGTGCATCTTAGAACATTCCGCACCTTCACAAACCAGGCCATCATGTGTTCCATCTTCCTCTGGATGTCCATCTTCTTGAGATCGACTTTGAGCTTCATCTCCTTGATGCACATGAGTACGGCCCGGCAGGACGTGGACATAGGGCTGTACATCAATTCCATGGTGTCGTCACCTGTCGGCGACAGCGATGCTTAGAAAAAACTACCGACCTGAAGCAACGGATACAACGGAAGGGAAGGCCAAGAATCACGGCATACCGAGCCAAGGTGATAAATGCGCGTTGCGAGTTGGATTGCGCCTGGCAGCACCGCAGTTGCGTAAAAATCATGGGTATATAATCGATACGTATACTACTATCAGATGACTATAAACATGAGGGTGCGAAGCGGTCACGTTGGAAATGCACCCCACACCTGAAACACCTAAATCATAAGGGGGGATGGGCCAGTGGACACCGGCCGCAGCCAAGCTCCGGCTGGTCACCGAAATTAACTCCCTCTTCCAGCCGTCAACGGAGAGGTCCCTCTGGCAGCGGCCGGCCAGCTGGTGGTCATGTGGTGTGGCAGACCCGCCACCAGGAGGTCCCTCTGGCAGCGGCCGGCCAGCTGGCGGTCACGTGGTGTGGCAGACCCGCCACCAGGAGATCCCTCTGGCAGTGGCCGGCCAGCTGGCGGTCACGTGGTGTGGCAGACCCGTCACCGGGAGGTCCCTCTGGCGGTGGCCGGCCAGCTGGTGGTCATGTGGTGTGGCAGACCCGCCACCAGGAAATCCCTCTGGCAGCGGCCGGCCAGCTGGCGGTCACGTGGTGTGGCAGACCCGTCACCGGGAGGTCCCTCTGGCGGTGGCCGGCCAGCTGGCGGTCACGTGGTGTGGCAGACCCGTCACCGGGAGGTCCCTCTGGCAGCGGCCGGCCAGCTGGCGGTCACGTGGTGTGGCAGACCCGCTACCAGGAGGTCCCTCTGGCAGCGGCCGGCCAGCTGGCGGTCACGTGGTGTGGCAGACCCGTCACCGGGAGGTCCCTCTGGCGGTGGCCGGCCAGCTGGTGGTCACGTGATGTGGCAGACCCGTCACCGGGAGGTCCCTCTGGCAGTGGCCGGCCAGCTGGCGGTCACGTGATGTGGCAGACCCGTCACCGGGAGGTCCCTCTGGCGGTGGCCGGCCAGCTGGTGGTCACGTGATGTGGCAGACCCGTCACCGGGAGGTCCCTCTGGCAGTGGCCGGCCAGCTGGCGGTCACGTGATGTGGCAGACCCGTCACCGGGAGGTCCCTCTGGCAGTGGCCGGCCAGCTGGCGGTCACGTGATGTGGCAGATCCGTCACCGGGAGGTCCCTCTGGCAGTGGCCGGCCAGCTGGTGGTCACGTGATGTGGCAGATCCGTTTCTGGTGGCGCCGCCGTCTGGGTGCAATCCCAGCGATAGCCGACTGATAAAGAGCGATCGATCGACCCCGGGCCGTCGCTGTCCAGCTGGCGACCCCGCAGCAGTGGACGGATAGCGCTGCGTAACGTCCCAAGTGCCCAGGGGGTCGGTTCGGACAACACTGGGTAGGGTCGCGTCTGGTGGGCTCTGTTTTGCGTGATTCTGTCAGTTCAACGTGCTGTTTTGGCAGATGATAATGCAGCGCAATTGTTTTCAGCGCCATCAAAACGACCTTCCAGCTTAGATCCCTCACGAACGCCTAGTGTCCTGTGTCGACGACACAAAACTGTTTGACCGCGTTCATCTAGACCAACTATCCGTTTTGAAATCCCGACAGAAGGAAAACATCCAAGTGATTCAGTCGCCCCTCACACCTAGCTCCCATTAAATGAATCTCACCAAAACAACTCTCCCCCCTGGCACTTCACAATCCCTGAAAAAGTTATATTCTCACCTTGACATTACGGAACACAGCTTAAGCCTTTCGTCGTCTATGGAGATGCTGCTATCGAAAGCACCCTTTTCTGGGAGTTGCACATATCCCGTGTTGCTAAACGCCATGCTTTTGTGCTTGCATAAAAATCGTCACCATCTTACGCCCGAAGATCGTAAGCTTCTCATCCAGTCCCACGCATTCTCTCATCTCCCGCTCTGCCTCTCGGTCTTAGTTGGGGCTGCAGGGTGCGACCCAAACATAGTGTAAGAGGTGATAAACTTTGAGGACATTAATGTCACCGATACTCGTTGGCGAGATTCAATGGCGGCGACCGTCCAAGCGCTGAGTGTCGCGGTGTCAGTGACCTTGCCATCCACCGTGACGGCCTCGCTGTATTCAGGGCCCTTGAACCCGCGGCCGCCGGTAGAGGTCCGGACCCTGTTCACCCTACGCACTGCTGTATGACCGCGTGCCACCCGGGTGACAGCGACGAGCGCCCTTGATCAGCAAGCCCTTCACCTGTCGGTGGCGCGCAGGGCTTCTCCGTGCCGCACGACCCCATCCTGGAGTCGCCTGCCGCCGACCATCACCGCCCTTCGGACCCGCAGGAGCTTCGCACAAGACTGCCCGATATAGACGGTCCGTTGTGTAATCACGGCTTGCTTTCCGTCGTGCAACATGTTTCGACGATTTAGCTTTTGATTACTGATTTGGCTTTTGACAAAGTTGTGTGAACGACGGTATGGCTGATAACGTGCGAATGTGGTTGCGTTGTTGTCATGCTTTAATACTGCACTGATACTACGATTGCAACTGTACCGAATCACACAATAAGCCACATTTTGGAATGTTTCGTGAATAAAGTTAACATGAACCATGCGGAGGACAAATTCAGCGCCTATCCACGCACTTCTAAGCCACCAAAAAAATATAATCGTGAATGTATCATGACAGCGTGCGGCTCATTTTGGAGATTGTCTCAATAATCTAAGCCCTCTTGAACAACCTCCGGACGGAATTGGATATATGCTATATCATATGGATCTTTGGTGGGTCTGTTTTGGCTGCTATGCTATTTCACATTCGGGAGACACACCCTGACAGCTAGTCGGTCTCGCGCCTTCGGCAATCCATCGCATAATCTAAAATTAATTGACTTGCCAGAACCACTCAGCCATTTCTAGGCCCGCGGCGAAATTCTCCCGTGGCTTTTATATTAGCATACTAAACTACGCATGGATTCCAGTCTTGGATACGCGATTCTTTGTAATTAAACAAAAAGAAAGAAATGAATAAAATCGACAGAGCATGGCCGACGTGCTTTGATACTCGCTTCCCACAAGCGAGACAATTCTCACGCTCCATAATTAGGCCTGGGCGAATAGGTTCCCATTTGGAATCACCCTGCATGTCGAAATGGCCCCTGATCCTCTCCAAACATCAGGCACAATGGCTTTCCAGATTTATTGCTAATTGATTCTTAACCGTCCAACAACAGCAGCCCATTCAGCGACTGCAGGCCGATGACGACACCACACAGAGGTGGAGATGACTGCACGCAGACGCAGTATATCATCCACGTTGGCTCCAAGGCCGAGACCCGCTGCGCAGTGCGCAGCCAACACGACCAAGTGGCAGCTGTCCTGGCGTCCGAGTAATCCAGCCCTCTCAAGTGATGGTAGCTGGCAGCTGGTAGTTGGCTTAGCTGCGCAACCTGACAATATTGCGGCTTAACTGGGAGCGCTTTGAAAACGGCGACAGCCTTCAGAAAGTTGCTGCAGGTGAGCGCTCTGGTAGGTACGTGGCGCGCACGCAGGTCGTAAATCCCCCCCCCCCCGCGAGCCTGAGCGGCCCGTGCAGAGGAACCCCACCCCCGCCAGTGTGTTGGGATGGTACCTATGTCAATGCTAGGTGACTTCGGAAGGCAATGCATAGCATAAATCACCCTCAGATATTTTATATGGCATGATCCCCCACTAAGACATCCTCAAGTCCTGTAAGTCTTACGCCTGAAATACGATGTTACTGAGACATATAAAAGAGGTCACAAAGAGGTCTCTCCAGGTAAAGGAGGGGGAAAGAGAGAGAGAGAGAGAGAGAGAGAGAGAGAGAGAGAGAGAGAGAGAGAGAGAGAGAGAGAGAGAGAGAGAGAGAGAGAGAGAGAGAGAGAGAGAGAGAGAGAGAGAGAGAGAGAGCTCCTAGCAACAAGACTGAAGCAGACAAATGAGTGACAAATGAGTTTTCCATGAAACAAGATGTCATGGTTTTGTGAACAATAGGCAAACGTTCTTGGCTTCAAATTATCAAGCAAACCAGAAGCCGGATATCAGTATCGTCGCTCATGCTCTCCAGTTCACTCTCAAGAAACTTGCATGCGTTCCAATCGTTAAAATATTAGTCCATCGGCGTCAAAATGCAAATTGAAGAAGACAAATAGCAACACTTGGACACCATGCCAAATACTATAGGTCGGTTTCACCATTCATATAGATAGTGTTCCACCACCTGTTGGCCAGACTTGTGATCGATTCGGTTCAGAATCAGAATGGTCGCCAGAATGAAGCCAAAGTTGGGCGATTTAAGCTTCATTCGAATCAGTTTACTTGCAGTTGATCAAGGACCATAGGGAAATCTCCAGTCTCCAGGCTGCACGTATCTCACGCATAACAGTATTTGCGCAACACATGGTATCGTGTCCAGTGGCCGTGTCCATAGAAAACACATGATGTAGAGCCCACATCACGCGCGGGCATGTCCAGACGGCCCGGTCATCAGTCCGTCAGTCCTGTCTTCAGGTCATCAGGCGGTCAGTCCTGTCTACAGGTCATCAGTCGACCGGTGCCGTCCACATATAACGGGCTCGTTAGTCACTGATAACGTCCACCGGCCACGGGCGACCCAGCTGTATTCACAGCGCGCCAGTGTTCGAGATCACCGGCCCAATGGCCTCACTTGCAAGTCATCAGCCCGGTGAACAAGTCCACCAACGGTCACATCAGCCCGGTGAACAGGTCCGCCAGCGATCACAGCAGTCCGATGGACAGGTCCACCAGCGGTTACATCAGTCCGGTGAGCAGCTCCGCCAGCGGTCACATAAGTCGGGTGAACATGTCCGCCAGCGATCACATCAGTCCGCTGAATAGGTCCGCCAGTGGTCACATCAGCCCGGTGAACAGGTCCGCCAACGGTCACATCAGCCTGGTGAACAGGTCCGCCAACGGTCACATCAGCCCGGTGAACAGGTCCGCCAGCGGTCACATCAGCCTGGTGAACAGGTCCCCCAACGGTCACATCAGCCTGGTGAACAGGTCCGCCAACGGTCACATTATCCCGGTGAACAGGTCCGCCAACGGTCACATGAGCCTGGTGAACGGATCCGCCAACGGTCACGTCAGCCTGGTGAACAGGTCCGCCAACGGTCACATGAGCCTGGTGAACAGGTCCCCCAACAGTCACATCAGCCCGGTGAACAGGTGTGCCAACGGCCACATCAGCCCGGTGAACAGGTCCGCCAACGGTCACATAAGCCTGGTGAACAGGTCCGCCAACGGTCACATGAGCCTGGTGAACAGGTCCCCCAACAGTCACATCAGCCCGGTGAACAGGTCCGCCAACGGTCACATAAGCCTGGTGAACAGGTCCGCCAACGGTCACATCAGCCCGGTGAACAGGTCCGCCAACGGTCACATCAGCCTGGTGAACAGGTCCGCCAACGGTCACATAAGCCTGGTGAACAGGTCCGCCAACGGTCACATAAGCCTGGTGAACAGGTCCGCCAACGGTCACATGAGCCTGGTGAACAGGTCCCCCAACAGTCACATCAGCCCGGTGAACAGGTCCGCCAACGGTCACATCAGCCCGGTGAACAGGTCCGCCAACGGTCACGTCAGCCTGGTGAACAGGTCCGCCAACGGTCACATAAGCCTGGTGAACAGGCCCGCCAACGGTCACATAAGCCTGGTGAACAGGTCCGCCAACGGTCACATCAGTGTTTGCGTGTGCAGGGACGACATTGGCAGTAACAATGACATTTGTTTACATAACCTACCCATTAAAGAATGGCCGTTGCAAGATGTGTGACGTAATGCACCTCAAGGACTTCAGTGACGAGATTCGCACTTGGCGACGTGGACCAAAGCGGCAGCACAGAGACATACCATCACACGAGTCGCACAAGCGAAAAACCTCATCTAACCAGGGCACCTATCTGTTCAGGTGTGGTTTCACAACATCCCAGTCTCGCGCTAAAAAAGTCAAGGGCAGTTGATTGCGAGCGTCAGCTTCAATGAAGCAGTATCCGAGTGCCTGCGTTCAATCCGGCTCTAGGTTGTTGCAATGAACTACAGAATATTGCATGCGTTGATGAGAGGCGATTGAAAGCTGCCCTGTTTTTCCTCCTGGTTGCCCTGTGACTAACGTCTTCTCGCCCAGTTGTTGAGCCATGTCTGATCAGCTTGCCAGCAATGAAAGGCTTCGAATTCCATGACAATGTTCACACGACGCGAGTGACTAATTCAGTCGTCATCGCCATAGAAGCCAGGTCACCATCTCTGTGCCCACGTCCGCATGACAAAGGATCCCAGTTCACTGGCCACCACTTGTGCTCCGAGGACAGTGGTCCAGTTTTTCCACACACGGCATCCGATACCACAGCCGAGGTCACGGCCACAAGACAAGCAGGCGGTCACTCCATGGCGGTGTCCATGATGCGCAGACGGGCCATCAACCGATGCTGCCATGTCCACACGGCAGGGGGCGTCAGTCCACTGGTGTCATCCACGGGGCGATCATCTGATCATCACGCGGTCTGTTTGGGGGCTTGGGTCTTTAGTTCCATCGTCGTGATCAAAAGGCAACATTGCGATCGTACTCGTGCAGTGATGATCTCTGAAGGTTACCGGCCAAGGATAAAAACTACTAAAAACTTTTACCTCGGGTAAAAAATGCTGAGAAAACCTAGCGTATTAAAGCTGGCGAACTAGGTGTCTTTCAATGGAAGATGATTACACGTGCGCGGGTGGGGGTCAATTTGACCCGCCATAGGTTTTTCCGGAAGGGTTTCCGAACGGCGCGGCGTAGCCACGCCAAATTGTACAAGGCTGTAGAAAATTGAATAGCGGATCGTGTGGTATCAAATATTAGATTATCTTGTAGTCACTCACCTACGGCAGATCAAAGTCAGGCCATGGATTCACCAAAGTCAATTTCTAAGGAATCCTTCAATCTGATGGAACAACGGAGTGTTGGACAAAGCCATACATCTCTGAGATACTTTCTTAGGCAACACAACAATGGGATGGCCAAATTCCATTGACCTAGGGTGGAGTAAGAAGGGTAACTTGCTGCGTGAGGTAGCTTCTGACGATCATTTCGAATTTATTGAAAACAGGAACCGCATAAGACATTCCATGTCATTCCTAAAGGTCAGAATAGGTCACTGACCTAAAGTGGCGTCGGCCAACATTTCGTTTTAGGAACTTATTACCTAGTGTAATCTTTGTCGCTTGTTCAAATGCAAAATTCAAGGCAGTCTTGTATGATTTTGGTCACCATGACTCGAGGCCAATGGCCTTGAATGAACATGTGGCCTTTTGTTTAGAACAGGTGTCTAGGTTCTGGGACACTTTGCAGACCAACTTGGAGTTTGGCCTTGTTTGACATGATTTTACCAGAAGGTCATGACCTCGGGAACATTAGACTGTGACCTAAGTGAGCTCACATACAGGCCAATTCATCCCGTGAATTTTATGTTTCTAGCTCTCTTAGTTCCTGAGATCTCAGGAGGGGGTCAAATCGACCCCACCCCCACCCGAGCGAAGGGAATCCTACCGGCCACCCGAGTGCGTGTTAAAATGGCTTTTTCTGCGAGAGCTTAAGTCAGGCTTTCTATTCCGAACATATGCCGGTGTCAACAGGAACAACACAGAGTCACAGCTGTCAGACTATGAAGCTTAGCTTACCTATCGCTACAGTGGTCAGGACAAAGGACCGCTCACAGCTGGGAGGCTAAGGCGCCGCCTCCCAACCTGCGACTGCGCCCCCGACTTAGAGCTGAGCTGTACCAACTTGGCAAGCGGGTTTTTCAAACTAAGACAATATTTTTATTAACAATACCGAGAAGAGGTTGCAGCAAGGTAGGCGAAATAACATCCCTCCTTGGTATAGAAGTTTTAAGATGAAAAGTTGAAAAAGTGACTCACTACCGCGCTGCACGCAGCAGCGGATCCGTGCTTGGCACCGCTGATGGGTGAATGCACGCATGAACGTGAGCATCATCTACACCAGACCTTAAGAAGATGAACGCAACGCTAATCGGATTCCACTTTGCCGACCGCGAACAAGGATGCAAAACCAGCACACGAGCCGCCGGCGCCCAACACAGGTCACTAGCCGGTCGGCGACGACCGCGGCTGGCGACCTGTGCCAGCTGCTGGGCCCAGCAGCTGCTACGCGTCACCAGCCGGCCAGCGTCGGCCCCGGCTGGTGCGCCGAACTCCCACCTGGTGCGTCCGGCGCCGGCGCGGGGTGCCGTCGGTGCCCTGTGGTCGTCCGTCGGCGCGGCCCACAGTCCCGGCGCGCCGCCGCCACAGCCGGTGCCGCGCCGCCGCGCCGCCACCATCGCGATCGCGCCCGGCTGACGTCACCCATGCCCGACAGGTCACGTGACCGCGCCGCGCGGAATGTGGCGCGGTCTGCAGCGACGTGCAAGGCCGGGGAGGGGGGAGGAGGCTAAGTCGCGCATGGCGTGCTGGACCGCGGCGCTGTCACCCCCGTGTCGCGGAGGAGCCGCACCCGGGCGTCTGCCCCTCTGGCAGCTGCCTCGCCCACCCGGAACTGAGCTCAGCCCCGCCCGTTCAGCAGTCAGCGGCCTCAGCCCTGCCTCCGCCGGCTCTTTCGGTAGCTCCAACACAACTTAGCTCGGTTCTTCTAATAGAATCAGCGTCCCCTCTGCCCAGCTGCCTACAGCTCCAGCTTTACTCGAGTTCCTCCGCGGCTCCAGTTTCAGCTGAAGAGCGGTATTCGGGGCTTGCCTACATCCGTGTCGACCGCAATAGGTTCCCCATCAGGGAAGAGTTGATTACTGGGTGAGCTGAAGGCTTGTGGCGTTTTGGAATCTTCCTTATCTACAGACAACTTCCAGCGGAGCGGGAATATCCTCTCCCTCATTCAAAGCCAAGCTCGGCGTCATGACGCACCTGTTCGTGATTGCAAGAGAGGTTAAAATTTGTGGCGGAGCCCTGGGTCTAACGATCAATGACGTCAGAGCCCTGTGGTCTCATGTCCAGATGAAAAGTAACTTCGTCACACACGGGCAATCTACTCACCATCATTGTCACGAATGTGATTTAATCGAGTCACCGTTTCTCGCCTCACACAAACAGGTACTACAACCCCCGCTTTATGTGAGCCACGTAAATCATATTCTAGGTGTGTGGACACGTGCATTCAGCCCTAGACGCTTACTTCAAGAGTGCATTTTTCAGCCCAGCCCGCAGCTCCACGATTGAGCGGCCAGATACCACTGGAGCGACCGACCTCCGGGACACCCTCATAGCGGCCAGACACCACTGGAGCGACCGACCTCCGGGACACCCTCATAGCGGCCAGATACCAGTGGAGCGACCGACCTCCGGGACACCCTCATAGCGGCCAGACACCAATGGAGCGACCGACCTCCGGGACACCCTCATAGCGGCCAGACGCCAGTGGAGCGACCGACCTCCGGGACACCTTCATAGCGGCCAGACACCAGTGGAGCGACCGACCTCCGGGACACCCTCATAGCGGCCAGACACCAGTGGAGCGACCGACCTCCGGGACACCCTCATAGCGGCCAGACACCAGTGGAGCGACCGACCTCCGGGACACCCTCATAGCGGCCAGATACCAATGGAGCGACCGACCTCCGGGACACCCTCATAGCGGCCAGATACCAGTGGAGCGACCCACCTCCGGGACACCCTCATAGCGGCCAGATACCAATGGAGCGACCGACCTCCGGGACACCCTCATAGCGGCCAGATACCAGTGGAGCGACCGACCTCCGGGACACCCTCATAGCGGCCAGACACCAGTGGAGCGACCGACCTCCGGGACACCCTCATAGCGGCCAGACACCAGTGGAGCGACCGACCTCCGGGACACCCTCATAGCGGTAAGCAGTCCAGTTCACTTCCACTCACAGCTCTCCTACCAACCCCTGTCTCCACCAATCATGCTACATAATTATTCCGCGCGTCCCAAACAAATCAAGCGCCGACCGCTCTACTCACAACTTCCGCGAACGACAAACGCCTCGGTTCAGACACTGAGGTGGCACAACGAGGAATGATGAAGGTAGGAAGCACCTTAACCGAAAAAGGATAGTCCCTGCGCTGACAAAACGGACATGTCACACTCGCTTGGTAAATGGAGGCGTCGACCACTCGCACCATCCAACGATAATACATACATCCCGCTTCCATAAGCAGACAACCTAACCAAAACAATTAACTCAAAAATACGTTCATCGGGCCTCTCCATTTGAGTGACATGAAGACGTGGACGGAAGCTGAAAGACTATCTTGTTCAGTCATCCTTGACTTTCCTCGCTAACCCGCAGATAACTGCACATATGTCGCCTGCCAGGCTGATGTGATGGATAGGTGCACAACGCGCAATTCCATCCACCAGAGGGCATGTCAGTCGTGTACCCCTGATGAAAAAAACCTCCTATGTTGGTGTGCAATTGTTAAATAACATGTGTCTTTACAATCCGCGTGCCAACGAACATGAAAAAATACGCGTTTCCGAGACGTGGAAAACGGACCTTTGCGAACCCCTCCCGGTAGCCGCATTCTACGGAACACCTCACGGCCATCATCCTACCAGAAAAATCGCTCTCAGAATTGGGCGTGCTAAAATAAAAGTAAGGATGAGGCTCCACTAAAAAAAGGTAACTCACTGGCCATACGTCACTACAAATCAGACCTCACTGAGACGGCAGCTTGAGTCCCACCTCAGCCTTCTATGGTTCACTCCTTGTGGCATCTTTATCCCGCATGTCGTCCTACGGTGTGTGCTCAGCACATGTGATCGGTGATCTGTATTCGCTCGTATGTTGCTCTTGTGGTGCAAGTGCACATGATTGGGTTCATAAGTTCTTAGCCGAAGGTTCTTTCAAATGAGATCCTTTGGCACTTAAAAAAACGTGATTTGTAATTTCGCTAGTTTGACAAATGCTGTATTTTGAAAACTGACGCTGAGGAAGCCGCAAAGGCGAAAGTTTATGTGTTTTTGTTCCTTTTTGAAAGCACTATGGGACTTATAATCATTGTTCTTTGATAACCATATATCATGCTGGCCAAAGTAAAAAAAACAGAACACAAACATATATACATGTACATATATACATATATATATATATATATATATATATATATATATATATATATATGTGTGTGTGTGTGTGTGTGTGTGTGTGGTGTGTGTGTGTGTGTGTGTGTGTGTGTGTGTGTGTGTGTGTGTGTGTGTGTGTGTGTGTGTGTGTGTGTGTGTGTGTGTGTGTGTGTGTGTGTGTGTGTGTGTGTGTGTGTGTGTGTGTGTGTGTGTGTGTGTGTGTGTGTGTGTGTGTGTGTGTGCAAATATATAGCATTAGTTCATTGTAAGTCACCATTGAACTGTACGTAGGAATAAAATATTATCCTGCATGTCAGTCGGAATCTGGAAGACTGATACTGGGCCCGAGGTTTGAATTAAAAGCCAGGAAGTTGGTGGCGCGTGCTGTTTTTATCCCTACTTCGGCCGTCAAGGACTGTATTGTGCCGTCACCGCAGGTAAATGGCGTTGTTCATCTGACAAGCAGGAAATTTTAGCCTCGGACCTGCACGCGATTCTCTGATGAAGTTAACATTTTAAGTGTTTGTTAGATGAACAATGCCATCTACCCGCAAAATGACTGAGCAATGCGACTTTCACAGTCGGAGTATGGAGAAAAAAAAAATCGGGATGGCAGGCATTGATATTTTGAGCACGTTACTGAGCTCGACTCGAAGTCGTTGGTGCCGGTTGCGAGGTGCCGCTTTCAATGTATGTGTATCTGCATTAAGTCCTTTTTTGAGATGTTAGCAAGCATGTTTTGTAAAGGATAGAAGACTGGTTCCTTTAAGGATCATAAGCATAAGCACTCTCACTGCCGCTATGGTCGATGCCTTGCCCTTATGATCCCAGAAGTTCTGGCGTAAGTAGGTTAATTGCGATGGTTGCCAACCCCGCAGAAGTGATGTTTGAAATTGTTTAACGTTAACTGCATCTGACCTATCTGCTAATGCGTATATCAATCATCATCATGGCTATGTGAATTAAAGCTGTTAATTGCATCGGTCCTTAACGCCTGTCCCATCAGTACCACGGACTCTGAAAGCTTGCAAGCCCCAAAAATGAACTCGCAAAGAAAATTCGTGCAGAGATCCAAGCAAAAATATCTAATCGTAACTTTACAATCCAAATTGTGGTTACAGATGCTTCAAATATTTGTTAGCGGTCCATGTCGTACTGAGATTGGAAGCGTGTTGTCTAAGCTGCTCATTTCCGCGTGTTTTTTTCTCAAATTTCATATGTTTCCACTTCGGAAGGCCCACAGACTCCCACTGTTGGTCGGCAAAGCCCGCAGAGAGCCCCCGCCCCAGCTCGCGCCTTATGAACTTGCTGGCTAGAAAGCGACCGCCAGGGTGAAGACAACTGTATCGTGGATTATAAGGTTGACGAAATCACATCTGCTTTGAGCCGTTGGGGCAAACCGGTCTTACAGGTGGAGAGGCTTTATTTAAAGAATAAACAACAGCCTAACAACGACAGGCTAATCAGGCGGTAGCGTGCCAGCCCAACTATCCCGTAAGTATATCGTAAAGTAGTCGCAGTATTCCATTTTTATGATAACGTCTTCGCTGTAGCGTACCTCAAATGTTTCGGACACAGCGAGATGGTGGTTTCCGCAGATGCTCGTTGGTATTCTCGACGCGGTTAAGTAATTGGCAGTGTGGTTTGCCAGGGCAGTGAAGAATGTCACGCCACGCTAAATGTTGCTTAACACGCGCCCGGGTGGCCGGTTGAATACCCTTTGCTCGGGTGGGGGGTAATTTGCCCCGCTGAGATCTCAGAAACTTAGTGAGCTAAAGACACTAACTTCACAGGGTGTTTTGGCCTGTACGTGAACTCACTTATAGCAAAATTTGACGTTCCTAGGTCATGAACTTCGGGTCAAATAAGGTCAAACTAGATCAAACTTCAGATCGGTGTCCAAAGTGCCTCAGAACCTAGATACCTTTTCGAAACAAAACGCACGAACGAAACGAAAAAGGACAGCGAAAGACCACTGGTGCTCATTAAAGGTTACGACCTGTTGGACCTTAAGAAGATCATCGTGACCAAAATCCTACAAGACTGTTTTGAATTTGCATTTGAATAAACGTCAAAAAATACTCTGGGCAGTATGTTACTGAAAACAGAATGTTGAACTGGGTCATTTCAGGCCGGTGACCTGTCCTGACATATAAGAAGTCTATGGAAGATGTCTAATGCGGTTACTGCAATCAATGAAATCGAAATGAGTACCAGAATTTATGGCACACAGCAAGCTCTAAAGTGATAAAACAGATTGTTTTAGGTCTTGATCTGACCGTCATACCTGACCCTAGGTCAATTGAATTTGTTTATTCAATTGTTGTGTTGCCTATGAAACTAGCTCAGAGATGTATGGCTTCGTCTAACACTACGTTGTTGTGCCAAGTTGAACGCTTCCCTAGAAATCATCTTCGCTGAGTCCATTGCCTTACTTTGACGTGCTGTAGGTCGGTGACCGTACAAGGTACGTCTGAATGTTTGATATCAAACGATCCGCTATACAACTGTCTATAGCTATGCAAAATTTGGTGTGGGTGCACCCCACCGTTCGGAAACCATTCCGGAAAAACTTTCGGGAGTGGCGCCAAATTGACCCCCACCCGAGCGCGTGTTAATGTCTCCTCTTCTGTACGTAAAACAGCAGTAAGAAAATTCCGTTACAGAAAATGACGTAGCAGAAATCAAATGGCTTTCTAGTTTTGAAAGGAATTGCGCTTCTTTTTGCTCGGTCATGCCTAGTCCCCATGTGAATCTTACCCACCCCAACCCACAACCCCATCCCTATCCCATCCCCACCTGCACCCTGCCTGCCTCACACACCATGGTCCTCTCGCATTATATTATTCCTCCAGAACACGGTATGAGGTTTAGCTATTGAATTAGGACTCTAAGTGTCAGATGCAATCTTGTGTGTGTGATTTAACGCGGTAAAAATTAATGAACTGATTTTGCGAGGCCTAATAGCCAAAGAACCGCGTGAACTCACAACGATCTTGTTGGCTTATTCTTGGATACACTGCATATCGATATTCATATTGCGTATTGTCATATTATTTTACTGCATGACTATTTTGTTCAACCTATGTGGATAGCACCCAGAGATGCATGACGTCATGGAGACATCACACGAATTCTGCCAACTCAATGGTCGAACTGTGTTCAAGGTCAATAAAGAAATGGTTATTGACTTGTTAATGTTTTGAATGCGTCAGCATGAATAGGTGCATCAACGGACAGTAGTTGGCTTTCAAGCAGCTGAACGCATTTAATGCAAGTTCCGATTGCGAACCGTGCTTTCTGATACGCGTTCGTAAACGTGCAGGCGTTTGGGCAGTTCTACTAGTTATGGCCGACAGGACAATGCGAATCGAATAACGTACGTATAACTGAAAACTAAAATGTAAGTCAAAACAAAACGTAAAATCACGGCAAGAGCACCACGTCAAAAAACCAAAACACACGCATATAACGCTCAAAACAAAACAACAAATACACGCATAGGCCACCGGCGCTGCCTATCGCGGCGTCAAAATACCACAGATGAGTCAGCCCGTCCGCTACAGTGGCAATTCTGACACATCGACTGGCAGCGACTCTGATGTCATAAAACGTCTTATGACGCGATCAAAGGGTACTGTATTGCGGAGCATGTTTACTAAATAGTAAAATTGCGTTGTCTAGAGCAGTCCGTTGCTTTCAAAAGCGTACTTTTAGTTAAAAGTGGACGTTTCCATAATATGTGATTCATGTCTCCATATGTTCAGATGGGGGACATTTCCCTTCACAGTGACTGAGTTTAAGCAACGGGTCGCCTTCGTCATACAATTTATTTGCAGTGTAGATTTGGGTCAAGGCAGGAGATTGTCTTGCCTCCCACCATACATGCGTGATGCAGATAAACCATGCATAAGTTAGTGATGATTGTACATTTCCGCCTCTCCTACCTTATACTTTGGGATAGCATAATGTTTGACATTTGTTTGCGCATGCGATGAAAAATATGTCTGTGGGTCAGGATTGTGTTCGATCGAGATGAATCGATCAAGGACTTATGAATCATATCATCATTCGGTGTGATGATGATGATGACATGTGAGATGCTTCGTTTTATACAGAATAAATGTGATTCATGAAACAAATTATTGGCTCTGTCACAGCGAGTCGATAGAAATCGAATTAAGTTAACGTGAAGCCCAAGAATCGATTCAAGATAATTTCAAAAAAGTTTAGTACACAACCAAGATCACTAGAACAGAAAAAAACTCGCTATATATTGGCTGTAAACGATTTTACTGTTTTAAAAAGCACAATAAATTCAGCACGCTAACATTGAATGTGGCATGAACCAATACTGAATCGATTGACATGCAGCGAAGCTGTTTGAATCAGAACTGAATCAAGGGATAAGGATGCGAATCGACAAAAAAGTTTCACAAACTACAAACTGTTGTTTGGACCATATCCGAGTCGTTCAACAGGGGTCATGAATCCATGGTGAACCGATTCTTATAAAGCTGAACAAAAATATAGTTCTGCTGCACACCCGAATGGCTTTTTCAACCAAATATCCTTGCTATCAAAATCGATTTGTGCTAGTGATGCAAGGCCCTTTAAAGAGCATGTTCTGCGTTGAAAGATATTAAAGCAAGCACAAGAAATGGTGAAATTATCTCACATCAAACCATTGGCATGCTATTACGTGAAAAAGAGTGCTTTAGGCAACAAATCTCACTATTTAGTAAAGATGCTCCTTAATGCGTCACGGAACATTTGTATGGCATCAAAATGGCTGCCAAACTGGCCGTGCAAAATTGCAACCGTACCGGGCGGGCTCACTCACTTGTGTGGTAAGGTGACGTGGTAATCGGTACGTTGTTGGCATGACCAAAATATCGCTATGTGCGAGCGTTTGTTTCCCATTTGTAGTGTTTTTGCATGTCATCCGGGATTTTATGTTGTCTGAGTTATTTGATTCCCTAGTGTTTTGCCCGTTAAAACTCGTACCATACTCGCTGTATTATGTAGCGCAAAACGTGATTCGTGTTCATAATTTACACTGCCGGCGTAACATTTGTTGAGGGCCAACTTAAGTTGGTTTGTGCCAACAATCGTGCTGACGTACGCTAGGCACGAATAACTCGAGGATCATATTTACCCGCATAAGTTTGCGGACGTCTAGCTCAGAAACCGGAGGGTTTCAAACGTTAAAAGAGGCGAGGCTGTGAGCTGCGCTGAATGATCTTCAGAATGGCAGCCCCAGTTCAAAACCACATACAAATGTAGAACACTCTCTTTAATGAAAAAAATTTACGAAGCGGGGTGCGATTATGGTGGACATGGTGGGTAGCGCATGGCTAAGTGCCCGTATGAGGTGCGATAGAACTTTGGAGCAAGGCAAAAAGTACGTTTTCTGTCCTCTGTCCACTAACTGAAAGGGCCTACATTAATTTTAGGCGTCATTGAGGTATAACATGCATTCTGTCGTGTTGTAATGTCATATTTGCTATGATGCTATACAATCACCGAACATATATATTTGCTATTTTATTATTGCTTGGTGTGATGTGAACACCGACCAGTGTGACAAAAAAAACTGGGAGGCTGAAAGTATGTGGCACCTTTACACGGTCCTATTTCACTAAGCCTCCCAAAAATCCGTTTTCCCTGAAATTCTGGGCACATCCGATGCTGTTTACCCCGCATTGACGTTTGTGCTGCTTTGGGGGTTGTTATAGAGCCTTGCTTCGGGGTAACTGCTGGAAAATATCATACCTGCTGCACACTAGTAATATTTCACGAGCACGAGTGGCCCGTGACATGAACAGAAGACTATCCACGCACCATAATTACTTTGGCTGAGACGTGGAGAAAATATACAATGTGTGTGGTAAAATTTGGCGCTTGGTTAACATACTTTGCATACCTCACTGTATATTTTGATATAAACATCCAGTATGCGGATAATTCCAAAAAACGGGTACTTGTGTGCGAAGGATGAGTACTGGATATCACATTTTTTTGTCATTCAAGATCCATTCGACATTGTTGCGAAAGCACATTATTTTGCTTGCGACTTTCACCTTTACCTTCCCGAAGAATTATTCAGGACTTAGCTTTCTTGATATTAAACCACCAAGCCTCTTCGCACTGAAGAACAAGTTTCACAACTTAAACTAATAAGGTTGTGATATACAGCTGCCTTAGCGGCACATACGCCGCATGGTTTGTGGTAGGCTTGAAATGCACCGAACAAGGCAAAAGATTCATACATGTAAGCTAAGGCACCTTTTTGTCATCATCTGGCATGAATGCTAGGCGATCACACCCAGCTGTGTAATCCAGAACACTGTATCAAGCTGGCAAGCTGTTCAAGCATCTTGCGGGATCCAGGAAAATACATTGGTCGTGCCTAAGAACGCAATGCAATATATCTCAAAATTTAAAGGTACATTTCTCTCGGTGGATGGATCGATTCATGCGTTTTCCTGAACCAAATAGAGGACTTATTTAAGAAATACCACGCGAATTATTGCCTTTGTAGTGAACAAAAGTGTAGACACGGCTGACAGGTTCAGAAATGTGTTCTCAACATAGGCTGTATTTGGACGACACAAATCACAGAACTGAACTCTCAGTGTTTCGTTCGCGCCGGACCACCCCGCATCAGAAGAAACGCTACCACTGGTTTCGCTACCATGGAAGGCATGTCCGGCTGAATGGAAGTGATGCATAACAGTGCATGTGGCAGCATCACTCTTCAGTCAGCGTACACATGTTGGAGCTGCTTGGAATGTTATTTTTTGCTTCGCAGGCAAGGTTTGTTCACATCTCAATGCCCCCCCCCCCCCCCAAACCTCGTATTTCTCCCTTCCTAGACAGAAACTCCCGACCTCTAGTGCCCAGGGATCTATTCCAAATTTTGGAAGCAAATCTTTCGGAGGTTTTCTCAATTTCGGGATGCAATTCCCACACTTTGGAAAGTTTTTTTCCAGAACGCAAGATTCGTGCTTAACTGTTGTACAAATATCTTCTTTGTTCCGGGATCATCTGTTGAAACTTCCTTCTAATAAATTGATAAATTGTCTTTTTTATCTCATTCCGGTCATGTTCTTTCCTACTGTTTTATAAAAGCAAATAGCAAAGATGACATAACCATACTCTCCTCGTTTAACACAAACATGTCGTCGGGGCCAATGACATGCATGTAACAGAGGATGATGCGCTGTGACAGTACCCAGTGCAGCAGAGGTTTCATCAAATGACTGTTGTCCTTGGGCTGTCCGGAGCGAACAAGGAGAACCCAGTGGACAGATCGGTTGGATGACAACGTTACCAGCTGGTTATGTCAGACAGGAAAGGCTGTACCCTGCTGCATAATGCATTTGTACATCCATTTCGTCAGCACCGGCGGCGTCTTGGCACTGATCCAACATGGAGGCTGGGTCGAGCACAGCTCGTCATCAGCCAACATGCGGCTAACAGCCTCCAGCTCAACCGCTCCACGGCACATCCCTCAGCTTCACCTGCAGATGTTAAACGCTTTTGTACCACATGAATGTTAGTTGTCATCAATACCAGCCTGGAAGCATATGGAATTCGCTGCGCCAAACGAAAATTGACATGATGAAAATGCAGCCGTTGAGTCATTTGGTATTAGAGGCTGCAGCAAGTTAAGTCCAATGATAGGTTGACCCGAGTTTCACATACTACCAATGCAAAACTGAAGCTAAAAGGATTATGACGAGCCGAATAAAAGCTAGCAAATAACAAAGCGGCATAGATCTAACCATCCGACCTTAAAAGGCCACGTTCAGGTTCATGTTGGGATTAATCACAGCGTTTAAATAACAGCCATTTATAACCAACGCCAAACTTGTCGGCTAGCTGGTACTACACAGGCGCAAAAGAACACTATGATAAGCCAACACACTCGCTCGTTCAGTCCCCAGACGTCACATTCGGATTCAGATTAGCCCATTTCGCGCTAGCATTAATAGAAATAGGCAGGAATCCAATTTGCTGCCAAATCTGAAATGCACAGAAAAAGATAATAAAGATCAAAATGTATGGTTTCCCACCAGGGCCATCCCAGGAAAAGAACCGTTAGTTCGTGCCATAGAGACGTTTTTATTTCATCCCCTCGCACTCATTCATTATGTCACAATTGCGGTACGTTATGATCTGGCCCTATGGTACCAAACCTATTAACGCAAAATGACGATCAGGACATGATAACGGGAGCAAAACGCTTCCAGAGTAGATTTTGTCTCCAAGTTGGATAGGCCTGACTACAAATGATTGATGAGTTTTGACTCCGACCACCCCACTTTCCATGCATTTCACATTTGGTACCAAGGGCCCTTGTCTCATTATGCTGGTATGGAAAGGGCTTGTGTGATGGGAAACAACGGCAGGAAACAACAACCTCTATGAAAAGCACAGCGGCCGCGTCAGAGACCCCTCCCTGAAAGGCCAAACTCAGGTGCTAGATAGGGCTTGGCACATTGCACAGAGGGGAGGGTGTTGTCAAAAACAATCACATCGAGCGCTGGACCCTTGGCTATTTCAATTTGGCCCTAAGCGATGGCAGCTTCTCTCCATCTCCCTCCTGCAAAAACCCCAGCGTTCAGTTCTCGTGCGGCAGGAGGGCGGTGAGGACGTGACGCATTTTCGACGCTTAAGTAGTGTTTCGTGCTTGACATTTCACCCTTATAATCGAATAATTATCTTCCATAACCGTTCCTTTGTGCGTTTGGGTTGAGACATCAAGCAGTTGCCTCTGTGGTGCTCAAATGTTTTGTTGATAAATTTTGAATATTGTCCGCGCTGAGTTAAATATGCCCAGCCCTACATAGGTTGATACAGGTTATATCAACCTATCCCGCACTGTAATAACTAGCTTGTGATGTGCAGAGCGGAACAGGCTGCGGATTCTGTGGTTGAGAATTGAATGCGTTTTGGTCAGAAACATATGCTCTACCTCTAAACGACGTGGAACGTTGCCAAGGCTTTCTCAAAGTACCCAGTTAAATAGCAGGCATTGACTTTTCGCACGCTCCATAGGCTCCATACGAAATGTTCTTGCGTAGGACAATCCTACCTCGGTTTACGACAAAGTCACCGTAGATATCATATGCGGAAAAGCTGGCGCCGTCTTCTGGCAATTTCTTTGACATGTGTACCTGATACCTGTCATGTGTACTGCAAGGTCATAAGTTTGGCTTTTCCTTCCCGAAGGTTTTCATTTCCTCGAAATTCCACATTCCAAAAACATGCGTAGAAAAACCAAAGAGAACCAAAAAGTACCCTGGACGCCGCAAGATGGTTGAGGTGAGAAAGAGTGCAATTGCAAAAGCCGCAGTTGAATATGGTATCTAATATAATACAATGGCGCTGCTGCCTCCAAGACGAACAAGATGGCTTTGAATCTCTTGGATACAGATCAGTGCGTCAACTCGTATTGTCATGAGGAGTCAGTTTAAACGGCCGCTGGGTGTTGTGTGAGCCGTTCTCCAAGTTAAAAAAGTTATGTTAGCTTGGAGCTCCCATACCGTGTTTTTTTTTAATAGCCGTCTGCTATTGTTGTACATAAAATGTCAGACATTTTGCTGGCATCATTATTATAGCACAATTGTATGCAACTACGGTATATGTTGAACGTAACCTTGGCACAATGCCGCAGGTGCGTGACGGTTTTCTGTAAAAGGCAGAGAAACAAGACGTTGAGGAAACATTGTTTTGTGGAGAAAAAACAGAACTGCTTATTTCGCTCGGCAGTAATTAAGGCCAGTTATTGAATGCATTTCTGTATTGTACAATGTGAGTAATGAAAGACATTGTGATGCTATTTGCA
>NW_023596545.1:25771123-25776136 GCF_011947565.3 Pollicipes pollicipes
GGCGCAAAACGAAGCAATCATCTGCCCCACATGCCGTGGGGAGGTGCGGGCAGAGTGGGTAACCTACTATGTCACATGCACCATCCCGTTCCCGAAAACGAGCCAGCTGCTACGGTCCGCCGGCAAGCAGTGCAATTACCACGGTCCTATTGGAAACCTGGGCCATTGCGCTGTCCCGGCACTGTCCGTCGTTGGGACACCGGCGGACCGATGCGAGCCTTGAGGAGGATGTTGTCAGACGTCAGTTCCCCGAGACCGGTTAGCCGATGCACCGCATCGGGTCATGAATGTGTGACCAAACTGAACGTGTCATTTTGGGCTTTGTGAATAACAAGAAGGCGATAACGTTTAGTTGTGAATGGATAGCGTTTAGTTAGGCGTATTTACAAAGACTGCATGCGTGTCTTCATTCAGCAGTGGGAGGAGGAAACAATGTTGCGGAACCGATTCTAGTGCTAGAATAGTGCACGACGTTTCACGAGGTGTCTTGGGTTGTACTAGCAGCAGCGTAATACGTCCCGCCATGACAAGTACCAGATCAAGGCTGTGCCTAATTTGCATTTATTCCTGGTATTTATTTCCAATTATCATAAATTGTATGAATTAGAAAACGACGGGGTTGGTCCAATAAGATGATAATATATAGCACAATGAGTGTGGCAAATTAATTATTGCTGGTGACGGTTCAGGGCCGATTAATCAATCGCCGCATTGAAGTGGGAGTTCAACAGCCACCAACGGCCCTGGAAGAGGGCGCGTAACCACGTTTGTCGCGAAGACGAACTCCTTGCAAACGCTGAATGGGGCCTCACGCCTCCGTGGCAGACGCGCACTTCACGCGTCGTGCACGGCCGGCCAGCACGGGCAGGAGCGTGCACCGCACTTCACGCGTCGTGCACGGGCCGGCCAGCACGGGCGGAGCGTGCACCGCACTGCACGGCGTCGTGCACGGCCGGCCAGGCACGGGCGGAGCGTGCAACCGCACTTCACGCGCGCGGCGCATGAATGGCGTACACATACTCCCTCCGCGAGCCATGTCCGGGGCGTCCCACAGCCTGGCCCAAGAACAGGTGGGTGACCTCCTGTAGCTTGTAGTTTGTAGTTGTAGTTGTAGTCCTAGCTGTAGTTTCAAGCAATGCTGAGTGGCTAGTTTTTGGCAGGCGTTTTGTCGGATGAAAAAGTTGCTGGACTGAATTTTAGCAATGGCCAGTACAGCTGTCATTGTTTACAAATTGCCCGAATACCAAACAATCGTAATTGAGGATTAGAAAAACCGGAGATTTCAGCACCGATCGTGCGTTTGCCTAATTTCTTTGCAAAATCGCATGTCATTTACACGCAGGCCGCTAGGCTTCGCTGAGTGATTCATATCACAAATCAACCGGTAAAAACATTGACAACCACAAGGCGACGCTTACAGGAAAGCATGTCACGCATAATTTTACGACCAAGACTTACAGGATGCGCATCCTTGCAGCCACCCGTGTGCTGTTTAAATGTTCCTACAACGCTGGTCACTGGGCAAGCAGCATCACGCCAGCCTGACCGATCGATATATGATGCGCTTTTCAAGTGTCATGATAAGGCTGGGTGAGGTCTACCACAGCCTGGTTACCGAGGATTAAGAAGACGTTCAACTGAGCTTTATTCCGGCACGTCGTTTACACAAATCACTCGGGAGTGCCACTCAAAGTAGACGGTGGGTGTTTTTGACAATCATGAAAGTAAAATACATTGTAGCATACATGCACATCTGCCTTTAAAAGTAGTGTGCTTATTATTTGATCAAGGACATGCACTTTATCTGTTACTGTCTTGTTGGTATGGTCAAAGGACAATTTCGGGTGAAAAGCTGTAAAAGACGGCAAACATAATGAGTAAAGTTCACCCCCCGACTAGACCTGCAGTCCACCCCTAGATGATGTTTTTGCACAGGCCATGCGCTGCCCCAGCCGGGAGCGCCCCGGGGCGGCGGGCGCGGTCTCGGTGTCGCGCGCGGCGTCACCGGCGCCGCTGCGGCGGCCCTGCAGCCGGCGATTGAGGGCCCTCCTCGGCTGTTTATTGCCGAGTTGCGGAGGGTCCGCGCCGCCGTGCAGGCTGAGTGGTACCGGGGTTCGCAGGGGCCGGTTGACGTCAGCCGACGGGCCACCCGCGGAAGGTCCCGGGTCAGGTCACAGGGAGCGCTGGGGCACAGTCAGGGGGTCAGGGGCGTGACCTACCTCATGGCCGGGTCAGATCGCAGGGAGCACTAGTCCCGCCAGGTCACGCCAGGTAGGCCTGGCTGGCCGACACGGGATGTGCGCACCAACAGAGACCAGCGCAGGGCACTGTCCGTGCACGGGCGCAGGGCTGACCCATACAGTGCAGTCTCGGGGGGGCAATAGTCCGTACAGGACTTGACCGGCCCGAGTCTGCGGCTGGGCCCAGCCAGCGAGGCCAACGGCTCGGCCCTGTGGCTCAGTCCGAATAAGGCACTTAAACCGGCAACCTCCAGCACTGTATCACACTTATATTTTTCGTTATATTCCTAAGAAACATAATAAAAACCACTGGTTTGGCATCACTGCATGACGACATTTGACAGGAAAATCACATGACGCCGGTGTTTCAAGCTGCGTTATTCCTTTTCCATTTTAAAGTGAGCTCATCGGTGACTGACTGCGCCCGCAAGTGAAAAAGTTGCCCACCAAATACCAAACATCTGTTCCGTTATGCAGTCAAACATAAATAAAAACCACCGGCGGAGCGGTCTGAAAACTGCGCCCGAGTGACGTCACCAGCACGCCCACCGACGGCAGGCGGCGGGGGCAGCTCTGCCCGAGCCGAGCGGGCTGACCGCTCACGAATGCTCTGCATGACTCTCTCGACAACTGCCTTGACTTTTTGACTGAGTCAATGCCCATGTATGTATCGGCCAGCTAGTCAGAGGGTCAGAGTCTAAATGCAATAGGTAATTGAGCTTCACTCACCGCGCCTCAATGAAAATGGCTGAATGCCTTGTCCTTCATGTAACCTTTGAGGGCACCTGGCAAGGCGCCAAACTTTCATGCTACAGAGGGTGGGCAGTGGCATTTCAACGATTGAGAATGGAGGCATGTTTTCATGTGAAGGCACTTTTACAGCAGTGTTGTTAGGGGCGTAGTTTCGAAAAATGTGTTGGCGTCTGAGCAGCGGGAAAATTAGAACACTGCCCATGTTATACCAACAAGCATGCTTTCACGGCTAAACCCCTGCACTTACTCTCAGAGTTGTAGGTGGGGGGGGGGAACCACATGTTCGGGGAGAGGTCAGCAACCCCCATTTGAATAGGAAAGCGAACAACCCCTGAGTGTAAGAGTCATAGTAAGCATACGATGTGCGGCTTTCGTATCGATAATTATGGATCATCAAACGGCTGTTTTAATGCGCATCAACATGATAAAACTATCCTTCATTGCTACCACTGCATTGTTCCAAACCAAAAGGCAGCTAGAATGGAGAAACGGACTTAAGGTGAGAGCTAAGCCTCCTGCCTCCATTAGCTTTTTGCGACCAGCTGTGTCATTACTGTCTGAAATATCTGTTGCTTGGCATTAGAAGTGCGGCTGAGCAGCATGAATGTGAACAGCGTATGCACGTAAACTTAGCATTCCCCTATATTAGTACATCGAGACGTTTGTGTACAGTACGTCGCGAACGAGACACTCATAAATCAGACAAGGACAAAGCCGAAGTGATTCATGCCATAACACAGGGCCGCGCTCAGTGATTTGGTCATTTGTCAATAGAGCATACCGTGCAGTAACTTAACACAAGCTCAGGAGGGAAATTTCACTGGGCGCAAATACTCGGTATTGTGTGAGTCAGAATCGGCGTCTTCGTTTTCAAATAATAGATGCATAGACAATAATTCAAATATTTGAAGTAATCGGGGGCATGGGAACATTTCTGAAAGTACATTTCTGGGATGTTCCTATGCCCTCATAACGTTGAAAGCTATTTAGCATTTAAGGTGCCAGCAATGCTTGTTAGCGGTAGACACCCATCCATGTGGTCTATTTTTGACATGCATTATCCGGT
This sequence comes from Pollicipes pollicipes, assembly GCF_011947565.3. Lineage (NCBI taxonomy): Eukaryota > Metazoa > Arthropoda > Thecostraca > Pollicipedomorpha > Pollicipedidae > Pollicipes > Pollicipes pollicipes. The sequence continues at coordinate 25,775,183 of NW_023596545.1, forward strand.
TCTCATAAAAACCCAAATACGTGTATCGTTCACCCATCGCCACTGTTGCTACGATCATGCAAGCGATGCCTCCCTTTTACGCTTAACTCATGTTGGCTTCAACCACTCGAAGACATAAATCCGATCTGAACGACATTCTTTGGGATGATATGAACGATTCCATTCCCACACGTGGGAAGCCCGACTGGAGGCTGCACCGCGTGCTCGCCCTTGCGCGCTCGCTGCGTCCTGGTACGGCTGCGCTCCGTAATTGGACCAGACTGACCATGACGCAACAGTGCCAGACGGCTGCTCGAACCTCAACAAACAAGCCGCTGTCCGTCCCGCCCCGAAACACGGCGGGCACCTGCCTGCTGATCGGCCGGTGTGGGCCACAGCCGAGCCTCCTCGGCGACTGCAGCGCGCGACAGGTCACCAACACGGACGGCGTCGTCACTGGGGCGGCGCGCGGCGCACGCGTACGCGCTCTCGTACGCACCTGATCACCTTGAGCGCGGAGTGCGTCGGGTCGCGGGGCCACCAGCGGCCGCCGTGTGGGCCGACACTGCGACGGGCGGGCGCGCCGCTGCCCCCCCCCCCCCCCCCCACTGAGCAGCGCGGCTGATGCCGGAACGGTGCCGCGGCCGCTTCCCAACCGCCGCATAGGAGGAATGTGGAAGCGTGGCTCAGCGTAAGTGAGGAGGGCCGGTATGGAAGAAAGATGTGGGGCGAGAAAAAGAGAGAGTAATGGAAGGAAACATTTAGAGAGAGGAGAGAGAGAGAGAGAGATGAGAGAGAGAGAGAGAGAGAGAGAGAGCGAGAGAGAGAGAGAGAGAGAGAGAGAAGAGAGGAGAGAGAGAGAGAGAGAAGAGAGAAGAGAGAAGAGGAGAGAGAGAGAGAGGAGAGAGAAGAGAGACAAGAAGAAGAGAGAGAGAGAGAGAGAGAGAGAGAGAGGAGAGAGAGAGAGAGAGAGAA
>NW_023596545.1:25777136-25827136 GCF_011947565.3 Pollicipes pollicipes
AGGTAAGGTTATGCATTGTTTAGACGTCCTTTGGACAGCAAATAACCATAAGAGCTTACGATAGCAAAAGATAACTTCCGAACTGTGTAGACGAACCTGATCAACCTCAGTCTGGGCCACGTTCATATCCGCTCGCAGTAATCCATTCAGGTGTTTGTAAGGGGGAGGGAGGCAGTTCAGGGTTCTGATGATCGCTGACCTGTATGACTCTGTTCGGGCAGGTGTGTGGCTGTGAGGACAGTTCAAACGGCAAGGGAGGCATGTACATACCGGTGCCGGGGCCGTCGGGACCTGCAGGCCCCAAGGTACCGCATCAGCGCTGACAAATGCACGGTTGGAGTTCCTGTGCCCGTGCTGAGGTGTAGTGGTCCAGCCATCATAACAATTGGGTGCGGCCGGGATGAATGCCCTATCATGTCGTATCTTTGCTCTTTTCATGAGACAGCAGCCGAGTATTGTTTAGCATGTTCAAGCACAGCTGATGGCGACAGGGCCGGCCGATCACGAGGCCCGTGAGCTGGCGCCATCGCCTCGGGGCCCTGACTGAACGTGGAATGATTCACCGCCCCCGTCTGTGACCTGCGCTGACCGCTGTCGGCCGGCTGCCGGGCAGGGCGACGTCGGCAGCCCAGGCCTCTCCATCGTCGGCGAGCCAGGCCCCCCCGGCCCGCCCGGTCCGGCGGGACGGAGCCAGGTGGGGTCACCCGGCCGGCCCGGCATCGGTCTGCCAGGTACGTTCCGTCCGTCCCGTCTGTCCCGTCCCGTCCCGTTCCGTCCCGTCCCGTCCCGCGGCTGTGCTGCCATCGCCGCGCCGACGAGCCGCTGCGATGACGCGCTGCTTCGGTGCAGATGGCGCACGTGTACGGGCGCGCCGCTCGCCGCCTCGCTGCGGCGGCGGCCACGCGTGCAGGCAGACGGCGACGGGAATGTTGGCCTCTGAGCGTTGGCAGGAGGCCGTTTATACGAGCTTTGTTGGCTACTGTCAGCGCCATGGTGTGTGCGTCCAGTGACGCATGTCCTGAATTAGTCCATGCTGAGTGTGTGAGACCATGTGGTTTTGCGTTGATGGCATTGTAAGTAGCGGCGGCGTTGATGCTGCTCTCACCCGTCGCTGACGCTGAATGGTTGGATGGTGACGCTGTGGCGCCACTGTTAACGATGTGATGGAGCATGACCTCAGTGGTGATGTGGCGATAACAATTGACGTCACTAACAATGATTCGGTGAGCGACACCACTGATTGTGATTGTGCGCTTCACAAAGGGATGAGAAGGCGTCCCACCAACTCTATCACGGAGCTCCGTCTGCAGCTGGGCAGCGGTAGGTTTAGACAGTGGTTGTGATTGAACCTCTCCCCCCCCCCCGGGCACCTAGACGCCCTGGTGTTGAGCGAAGCAGTCCCCACCCCCGACTCACACCACCTACAACTCCTGCGCGTGCTTGGTCGTGATTGCAACCATGGCTCCCCTCCCGCCCCCCCCCCCCCCCGCCAACACCAAAAGCGCATACGAGCCCTGGTAGTGACGGGGAGCAGGTCTCCATCCTCTCTGCCAGACTGTAACTGGAGAACCGGCGCCTCTCAGCTGGTCGGCGTTATCTACAGGAGCGGCTTCGCCCCTTGCTCATGTAGAGGAAGCTTCCAATTAGGCTAAGACTATCTCCAAATGTGAAAACGTTCCTGGTATTGCACCACTTTGAACAACTCAGGACAAGTTGTCGGCAGATTACTCGATTTAGCGCAATAACGTCATTATTTCGACTAAATCCGAAACACTTGTCCTCCAAACACGGCCATTCACTGGCGCCGTAAGGTTTGGACCACGCGCCGCGCCCGTGATGCATCGCGCTTCGGTGACCGGGGTGCTGGCTCAACGCCGCCAAGTCTGGCACGGGTCCCGCGAAGGCAAGCCGCGTCCTGTCTGTTGGGAGGTGCTCATCAGTGATGGTTGGCACCATGGCGGGAGTCACCCCTTGCCGGCTCGTCGCTGGTAGCTTGCGGTGGTCCGTTCAGCACAGACGTACGCCGTTTCAAGGGACCGATGCGGGCTTCTCTCTCGCGGAGCCAGTAAAGCGGCCAGCATTGGGTTCACGTTGACCGAACGATGTGTCTTTGTCAGGGTCATTCGCACCGTTAGCTGGCGCAGTGTGAAGTGGCTCCCAGGGATTGTCCCCCCCCCCCCCAACCTCCCCTCCTCCCCGCCCGTCCAGCCCTGACGTTGGGTCGGGAGGGCCTCACACCTCATGCCAATATCGCCCCCTTCCTTTGTTTGTTTTTGCCACCAGGCCTGAGTGAGCCCGCGGTGTTGCATGAAGCTAAACATTTACACTTATGAACCAAGATGGCCTGTTTCCCATGCGCGTTGACATGTGCAGTTACACATATTGCCAACTCAGCATGTTTTCGACTGCTCCCTAAACTGTCACCATGGTACATGACAATTCCGAATGCTTTCTTACGTGTCCAATGAATGGCATATTCAAGCATGAAGTATTGCATGTGGGTATTTTCGTTTAAAGTAGGGAGAATGTCTTCTCACGTGTCTGAGTGCGTTTTACATTCAGACATGAAGTAATACGCGTGGATATTTTCATTCAAACGGCGGGGAAGGCCGCGAACAAGTGTGATGGTGATCACGGTACTTCATCGATCCACAAACGTAATATTTGCGCACATCAATGGGTAGCGCCGTTATCATCTTTCATGCCGCCCTCGTTTCGCTTTGTTGAGGGACATGGCGAAGCGCTCTCCGTCGCATTATGCGTGATCGAAAGAGTTGTCATGCATGCGTACTTGTTGTTTGTGCTATCTGAAGTGTTCCCTAAAACCGTCTGCCTGCAAAAGCTGGATCCCATGCGGACTGCAGTTAGCGTATTATATAAATACAGTACCGTTTTTTAAAGGTAGCACTGGTCTGCGTGTTTGAGATCAGAATAATGTCAGTGCGTTGTGATGGTAAGAAGGAAGGGCCACTAAAAGATTACGACACACTCAAATATATCCCTTGTCCTTATTGTGAGCCGAATGATGTGCGCAAGCTGCGTATCACGGCCTAAATAATAGCTTATAAATGTTGCTCCTGTGACATGTGCTGACCCATCTTCTCATGTGTAATTCTGTCACACCGGGTCACGGGTTCAGCTTCAGCTTCTTTCTGTGTCCCTACAGGCGGCAGGAGAAGAGGTAAGGTGCAAGTCTAGCGTTTGCAGTGAATGTGGCACCAACATGAACCTAGATTATTCAAATGAATAAGTTTTGATAGTCTACAGATGTGCTTAAAGAGACCCGATCTCGCTTGCGTGGAGTGTGCCTGAACGGCTTCCCATCACCATGCGCGAGTGGTTCCGTCCCCTCTGACATGTCCGGCCATCCCGGTACGGACGCGGAGGTGTCGGTACTGTTCGTCGTTGCATGCAACAGAGAGAAGTGATATCAGAGTTGGATGTTCTTAAGTGTTGGCTGTAAATACGATCCATGCCTTTTGCCAGCACCTGTCGCGTTCCATGTGTGCGTTTAAACGCGTTTCAAACGAAGACAGCGCGGCGAAAAGTACCTGCAAGAAAGATGGCGTTCCTTGCTTGCGTCGTGTTTTTGTTCTGGGTGTGTTGATTGGGCACTGGATAGGCATCGTGTGGACGCGCGCTGGTAAAAGAAGACGTGAACACGATTGCAGATGCGGTGAATTGACGTAGAGCGGTAGCTTTTAACTCATGCATGATATTACGGAGAGGGCTGGAACCTGTGGCTCATCTGTATCTTGGTATCTGTCAGTCATTTCGAGTATGTGCTAGTTGCGTGTGCTACCAGTTGTGCTCTTGTTCGTTGCAAAACAGTGGAGCTCGAGATAAGGTACCTATACTGTCGCTGACAAGAACTGCTATCTTGGCACCTTATGTCTCCCTCTGGATTTTGCACGTTGCTCATCACCAACGCCTTGAAATACCCTTACATCCTCTAAATCACCAGCAGGGCCAGACCAGCTGTGTTTTAATCAGTGACCGCGTATGTGAAGCAGTGCGGTCGGCCGTGACCGTACCCCTGTGCAGGTCCCTGATATGCTGAACTCGCGCCGTTTCTCACTGTGCTGACCCAGTGCCGGTCCGCGGGGTGTGCTGACCCTGTGCCGGTCCGCGGTGTGCTGACCCATGTGCCGGTCCGCGGGTGTGCTGGCCCTGTGCCGGTCCCCGGTATCTGACCCTGCGCCGATCCCCCGCGTATGCTGACCCTGTGACGGTCCGCGGTGTGCTGGCCTGTGCCGGTCCGCGGTGTTCAGACCCCGTGCCGCTCTGCAGGACCGGCAGGACCGCCTGGAGAGTCGGGCTACGGCGGCCGCGGCGGGCAGCAGGCGGCCTCGCCCCAGATCGTTCCCGGCGCCGTCACCTTCCCCAACAAGGAGGCCATGCTGAAGGTCGGTCGCTTCTCTGCATCACGGGCGCGACAGAAGGCCACATCACGGGCCGGCTCGGTCAGCAGCGTCAGTCGCTGCGCCGGGGCAGCTGCTCACCACGTTACCACCATACGGCCTTGCCACGCCCTTGTGCGACCTATCCACTGCTCCTTGTCACCTGTTCTCGACCACAGCCATATGATATCTCCCCAGGTTTCACACCAGGATTGTTCGTCCGAGTTCCATCTGACTCGCCGACACGACGCGTACATCATGCATAGTACATTTTAGGGGACCTAAACCACAAATACTTGCGAAATACACGTTGAGCGCCAAGCTACCGTGGCTAACTGCGTTCTTAAAAAACACAACGATCTTTTATGTATTGTGCATCATGTTTTGAAGGATTATCCTCCATCGTCCAGCCGATGTGGTGATCAATTAAACGCGGAACCCGTCTCCACTAGACGCTAGAACTTGAAAGCAGATGTGACCATATTGTCATGCGTTGCCAATCTCAAAGCCACTTGGTGCGAACCTCATCTGTAGATGCATCATCCCTTCCGTTTTAATATTTAATCACTCGTCAACATTGTGCGAACCCGACCCGACCCAGGCAGTGGACCTGGCAAAGGTGCGAAATCAGTGCGTGATGTGTATGTCGGTGTGTGACCTGCGTCGTGTGACCTGACAGCGTTCCGAGGTCAGCCCGGTGGGCACGCTGGCGTTCGTGATGGACGAGGAGGCCCTGCTGGTCCGCGTCAGCGCAGGCTGGCAATACGTGTCGGTACGTAACCTCGGTTCGCTGCGACCACCTCGTCTGCATTGGAATTATGGACTTCCGACATTTTGGATTCAGTATTGGAAAAACTTTTTCAATTTTGTTGTGCGGGGACTGTGTTTGTGCAAAGTTGACCTCCATCCAGCCGTCTACGTGGGCGGAGCTGGGGTCTGTGAACCTGTTGTGTACTCTGTCGGTGCGCAGACCGACTCTGTAACACCTGCCGTACCTTTGCACAGCTGGGCTCCGTGGTGGATCATAAACCGACAGAGCCACCCACCACCACTGCGCAGACGGCTGAGCACAGATCGCCGCCCCCCTTCGAGTCCGGCAACCTCGTCTCGCAGGTGGACGGCCCCAGGGTGAGTGGGAGTGAGGCGAGGGAGGGGGCCGACCGTGCACCGAGAGGCTCTGGCTCCGGGGGCGGTGTGCGTGGCGGCCATGGACCATGAGGCTTTGGGTCCAGGGATGTTGTGCGTGCCGACCGTGGACCGGGAGACTCTGGCTTCAGGGATGGTGTGTGTGTCGGATAACAGTGGACCGAGAGACTTTGGCTCCGGGTATGGTGTGCGTGCCGACCGTGGACCGGGAGACTGACTCCGAGGATTGTGTGCGTGCTGACCGTGGACCAGGAGACTCTGGCTCCAGAGATGGTGTGCGTGCCAACCGTGGACCGGGAGACCTTGGCTCCAGGGATGGTGTGTGTGCCAGCGAACAGTGGACCGAGATGCTCTGGCTCCAGGGATGGTGTGTGTGCCAGCGAACTGCTGGCAGGACGACTGCTCGTGGAATTTACCACCTTCACAAGCATGAAGGAGTTGTGACGCACTCGGTGTAACTGATCGGTGTGAACATTCACGGCCTTGGAACGGGGTGGCTGAAAACTAGCATATAAAGCTGAAGGTCCGCTATGCGCTGAATATTGTGCGACACTGTTTCTAACGTCGTTGTTTTGTTTTCTCCCAGCGCTATCCGCACATGGTAAGTGCCCCCGAGCTTAGGATGGGTATCCCTCAATAAGTTCACTATCAAACCCTCGTGATGGATACACATGCATGGATGTTATATGATAATGTTGAATTAGAATAAGTGGTGACGACATTTGTGGAAGCCATCGTTTTAAGTAAATTTGGCCCCTATGGCTCCCATACGTCATCAACATATCTTTGAAAGTCATTCATTTATGTTAATTTTGTTCTTATGGCATCCTTACGTAACACAAAGAGTGCGAATTCCGCTACATATAGTTTGAATTGGTCGAGTACGGTTATCACACCGTTGCGTTCGGTGTCATGGGCATGCCATTTTTACACAATGATTATTCTTGGGCAAAACTACCTACTTGAGGTGGAATTTTGCCTGCGGCTATTAAAAATCGGCCCCCGAGCAGTGCCGAAAATGAAACAGCTGGTAAAGGACCTGGCTCCTCAGAGGGACAACATACCCATAGTTAGCGAGGTATTACGCATTAAACCCCAGGACGTTTGCTGTATCCTCCCATATCGTGCATGGCGAAGGGAATTATGAACAATCTGGTTTCGTGAACCTTCTGATATTTCACCGTTTTGTTTTATCCACTGGGCAGGATGTGACGGCCCCACCTTACCTCATGCCTCTGCGCAGAGTTGTGTGACCATTTCCAGCTGCCCCATGGTTCTTGTGCACAGCTCTGTGACCCTTCCCTGCCGACTCGCTGCAGAGTTGCGTCTGGCGGTGTGCTGCGCGAGTTATAACCATTCCCGGCCTCTGCTGTGCACAGCTGCGCCTGGCGGCGCTGTGCGAATCGTGACCACTCCCTGCCTCTGCTGTGCACAGCTGCGTCTGGCGGCGCTGAATGAGCCTCACCACGGCGACAAGATGGGCCTGCGGGGCTTCGACTACGAGTGCTACCGGCAGGCCCGCCGCTCCAATCTCCACAGCACGTTCCGCGCGCTGCTCTCGTCCCGCACGCAGAACCTGGACAGTATCGTGCGCACCGAGGACCGCACCCTGCCCGTGGTCAACATTAAGGTCAGAGGGCGGGGCGGGGATTACGGGCGGACCGTGACCCGCGATAGTGTAGATGGTGAGGGGGTTAAGCTGCGCGTCTGTGCTTTTAGAGGCCACGGGTTCGATTCCGCGCGGTGCCCTGCCCCCCTGCCAGGGCGAGAGGCAAGCGACGTCTAGCCTCAGTGACTGAACCTCAGCAGACGGGCCCCTTATGACGAGCCGACGCGCCTTCGCCAGACAACTCGGTCAGCGGTTGGTTGTGGCGCGAGGAGGCCGACCTAATGGTGAACAAGGCGTTCATTATGGGGGCTGTGCTTATGCGGAGACTCTTTTAGGTAGATGCTGGAAAGGGGGGGGGGACGTGTGATGGATGCATAAAGAAAAGTTAACTTTGTTTTAATGTACGACATTTATTGCGGTAATCTAACCCGACCGCTCTTGTCTCGCCAGGGTGATCTCCTATTTGAGAGCTGGAAGAGCATATATAAGGGAGACGGAGGAGTGTTCGCGCAAAGACCAACGGTCTACAGCTTTGACGGGAAGGACGTGTTACAGGATGCGTTGTGGTAAGATGGGCTTTAGTGTGCACAAATCCCGAAAAAGTGGCTGCGTTGTGAGGCCACGAAAACATTGGCAAGATAAGGCTTTGAGTCGTGCTGTCGACGTCCCGTGCCTTTGTCTGGCATGTTGGTACTGTCACTCTTGTGTTGTGTTAGGTTGTAGGTTGATAACAGTCATGATTCGGTGAAGTGGTACTCCTGGGACCTGCACTGATCGAGTCTCATGCAATGACCGAGCTGTGTATGACGTTACAATGGTCACAGTCTCTGGTGTGTGTTTGTCAGCTCAGTATCTGCTGCTTAGCCTGCCTCGTCGCCATGACCAGAGCCCTGCAGTCCCTGGCCGCTATCTGCCCAGTCAGCAGCGCTGCCAGCGGCGTCACTGCAGACATGCCCTCTGACCATGCTCGACGTGCACCCCCAGGCCGCAGAAGATCGTCTGGCACGGTGCCACCGAGCGCGGTGAGCGCGACCTAGACAATTACTGCGACGCCTGGCACTCCTCTTCTGCTGACAAGGTCGGCATGGCCAGCAGTCTGTTCCACAGCCGGCTGCTCGAACAGGAAACTTACGCCTGTAACAACCGCTTCATCGTGCTCTGCGTCGAGGTGGGCAACATGCGGCGGCGGCGGCGGCGCAGCGTCGACAGCGACGTGCTGATGAGCCCCGAGCAGTACGCCGAGCTGCTGCAGCAGCTGGACTCGGAACAAGCCGAGTAGGCGACCCGGTCCCCGGCCGCTGCAGCCGCCCGGCCGGCCCAGAGACGTGATACGCCGGCCACCGCCGGAGTTGTTGTTGTTTTCGTGTCGGCGCCGCGCCGTTTGGTGCGTTCTGCTCTCTGTTCTGCTGTCCGTCTAGCGGGTGCGCACCCGCCGTGTGCTTGGATTTGTGGACTTGACGCGGGGCGGCCACAGGCAATAAGCACCGCTGAGGATGAGAACTTCTTAATTTTTTCCGGGCATTTCGCGCCGCGGTCAGCGATTTCTATGCGAGGCCCTGTGAGCACAATCACTGCCAGTGTTTGTCAATAATCATCTTCTTTTCGGAGGTGCGTCTACGGGACATCATTCCATCGGTTCTGGACACGTGATATGTTTTATCCGCGTGCATTGCTTGCTTGGGCAGCGGAATGCCTCGGTTTGAGAGGTGTTGTCAATTTTTATCACGTGTTTCCATTTTGTGATAATTCATAACGCTTTTAGTTGAACTTAAGTATGATTTAAGGCTTAATTAGTCTTATTGAAAGCAAGAGCTTTGACGAGATGCTTTGGTTAGCTTACGGCTTGTTTTAGTTACAACTTGGTCAATGCGATGCTAATGGTTTTCTGCTTGTGCCAAACTTATCACGCTAGTCCAGTGTAGTTTGTTTTGTAAATTTTAACATTTCGGTGAAAATGTGACGAGCTGGCCGGCCTTCTACCTACGGCAGCTAGGGCCTCTCACAGAATTAGCACTTTTTAAACGAATATTTGATGACCCCAATCCTTTTTTCTCCGCGAGTTTTGAGAACAGTGTGTAAAACAAACCCTAGCCCTGCGGTCGTGTGGCAGTTCTTCCATTTTCAATAATAGCTATGTATGTATTCGAATTAGACCTGTAATTGTGTGCGTTCTTTCCACATTGCTGTATAGGGAGATCGGCTTCGCTTTGATGTTTTGTGAGAAATAAACGTAGTCAAATGTATCTGTTTCTGGATTTGCATGGTCCTGAAATACGTGCACGCTAAGTGTCAGGGCACTAGTCTTCAAGACGCAAAATACAACAATTGTGAGCTGAATTTTGTAAGTCCAGGCAAGTACACATATGTGTATAAGAAAGGCTGTTCTTCCGTTTCATCTATCAGTTTTACATTTTTCAAATTATTGATGCAAAGTGAAGCTTACTCATTTAATGTGTCACTAAGCGAAAACCGTTCTTTGCTACTCTTTATTGAACAAGCTAATGGCATAGTATATAGTAATGCCTTATTAGTGCAAGCGTGTACTGCGGAGAACTTGTGTGAAAGCAAGAGAAGCAAGCAGACACACAACCTCAACACGAAGCCATTACACAATCAGCGAAGGAGTGAATTGTGTCATTCAAAGCAATGCGTCACTGGGACGAGTCACGCAACAGTCAGCGTGGTGACAACTCTTTGGTGTTATTACCATCCACTGCGGTCACGGAACTGTACGCCACGGCACTTCAGGATGCTCCACGTATACACCCGCAATCCTAATGTATTCTTTCAAGACTGTTAAGCTGCACCCCAAACGCGACTCACAATCTTAAGTCAATCAAAATGCAAATATTCGCAGACGGAATAAATCTTACACAGCCCCGTTAAATGTTTGCATGTTTGCCTTATAAATTCGCTTTAAATTTGCTCAATCGATTCACATAACAAGACAGGGGATCAACTCAGCTGACACCCGTGTCTGACCCAATGCGCCATTGACGATTATCTCGAAGGCTTCGGCGTGCGGCCGGCAACTGGGTACGGGCATCCGCCAGGCTAGTCTATAATGCGTTTTTGAACATGCTCAAGAGAGGAGGGTTGTCACGAGAGAGACAGAAAGAGAGAGAGAGGGGGGAGAGGAGGAGGAGGAGGAGGAGGAGGAGGAGGAGGAGGAGGAGGAGGAGGAGGAGGAGGAGGAGGAGGAGGAGCGGGACCCCACGCGCATGTTGCAGGCGTTTTGCATAGTCAGGAAAACTCTAGGTGTTTCACGCAATGCCAGCGTTGCATGTAGCCTTCCTAAAATCATCCTTTTCACGCTAGCTGACTGGAAATAGTAAGCGCATCTTCAAATATCCAATAAAACGTGATGGTTACCGTAAGCGCTGTTACTGCACTTTTTGCCGGGCAGATATTATCATTTCAAAGCATTTCGTGAAACGCCAGAAAAGTTTTGGAGACGTTTCAAGCAAAGTATGACAAGACGGGGCAAAAATTATGTTGGAATGGGCCGCTTACGTTTGATGTTCCAATGCACGATTACTGTTGTCCACCGCACTTTCTCCTCAAAGCATAAAACTAACCGCTCTACCTGATTACGCGTCAACCATAAGTTCTCAGTCGTTTCAAGTGCGCGGTCAGTTCTGAGTAGATCATGAAGGAAGTGCACACATGTCTGTGCATGCGGAAGTAGCCGCCGAACAGCAATCAGGAAAACAGGGGCTTGCGGAGGCCTCTCTTGAGCAGCCTTCGTTTCACGAACGGAGGTTCACCACGTGCGCGTGTTTGGCAGGTTCGAAACAGTGTAGCACCATGCACAAGTGCTACTGCACCGCTCGTAATGAGCACGCTTAGATGTCACAATGGCACGTCCTGCGTCAACAAGCAGAAAGACGAATGGCGATGACTGTTGGCCACACACGAGCGAACTTGTTAAAAAAGAGGCACGTTGTCTTTAATCATCGTCTTCGAGCGTTGCTTATCTTGAGCTACAAAACGAATGTCCCGCTTATTTCGAGCTTTTTTAGTTAGTCCTGTCAGCTTGGAGAGATGAATGTTTGAACCTGTCCCTTCACCCAGTTCCAAACAGCGTAATTACTCTGACTTTGGGGAGCGTCCGCCTCCTCGTGGGCACTCCAAGCAGCGCCTAAGGCTTGCAGTCAGATTGCACAATGATAGTGGGGTTATGGAAGTTGCATGAAACGCCGGCATTACAAGAAACGCTTATCTTTTCCTGCAGTGCCGGTGAACACCAGATATCTGCGACACATCCAAACCTTTGCTATTATGAAAGCGTGTTTAAGGCGCACACTATTCATTGCTAACAGCCGGCATCGACCCTGTGCGTGCTTGCCACCAGTTACGTACACGTGGCCAAGCACAGCGACTCGCTAAAATTGATGCATAGGTATGGACTACACGCGCAGCTTATCCTGCACAGAATGACTGATGTGAACGGCAGCACGAGTCGCACCGTCACCATCAGCGGCTTTAAGTCTGCCGGTACGACGTCAAGAGCGCCGCAATACGGTCAGCTCCGTGTGAAAACACCGGGATGGATTTCATCAGGTTGCTTCAAGTTTACTTGTCTTACCACGTTTCCTTAGACTAACAATTCTGCCTGGAACAGCGAAGCATTTGGTTAGAAAAGCTAGCCCCGTGCTCCAGATCAGTCAGGTCGCCGTCATGTCTGATTTGGGTACGGAACGGTGACCCCAACATCCACCTTAAATCATTATTAGTGCATTAAACGTCGATCCCAATTATCTAACCGACGTACCGATAATTATCTAAATGACATACCGATAAAGCTTGATTTATGCATGTGTCGCGCGCTTCTAACGAAACGACCACAGGAAACCTTCGCTGTCCTCTCTGGCTCTACCACAAAAAATAACGAGAGAACTTGAAGAGCACGACCATATCATGGCCGCCAACCGCTCCCCAGCGCCATCTTCTTTGTTCCACCATCACTGCTTCCTCTGCTCCAGCATCTGGCGGTACATCTCCATCCCCTCCCGGTTGCACTCGTCGTAGTAGGGCAGCGTCGCCTGCAGGTGCGCCTGCCAGGTGCGCAGGCGTGCGTACGAGTCGGTGCGGTAGTTGTGCGCCTGCAGGCGGGAGACGGTGGCGAGCAGCGACAGGTCAGCGATGCTCAACCGGTCGCCCACGGCGTAGTGGCCCTCCAGGAAGCGGTCCAGGTAGTCGAGCGACTGCTTGAGAGCGTTGGCCTTGGTGTCGTCGGGCGCGTGCCCGTGGTGGATCACTGGCTCCTGGAGGCACGTCCAGGAGGCGGGTCACACAACAGACAACCGACGGCTCCTGGAGACACGTCCAGGAGTCGGGCCACGCAACAGACAACCAACGGCTCCTGGAGGCACGTCCAGGAGGCGGGTCACACAATAGACAACCAACGGCTCCTGGGGACACATCCAGGAGTCGGGTCACACAACAGACAACCAACGGCTCCTGGAGACACGTATGGGAGTCGGGTCACACGACAGATGTGTACGGAGAACCAACGGCTCCTGGGGTCACGTCCGGGAAACGGGTCACACAACAGACAACCAACGGCTCCTGGGACACATCCAAGAGTCGGGTCACACGACAGACGCGCACGGACAACCAACGGCTCCTGGGTGCACGTCCAGGAGTCGGATCACACAACAGAGGCGCACGGACGGCCAACGGCTCCTACGGACGTGTCCAGAAGTCGGGTCACACAACAGACGCGCACGGACGGCCAACGGCTCCTGGGTGCACGTCCAGGAGTCGGGTCACACAACAGATGCGCACGGATAACCAACGGCTCCTGGGTGCACGTCCAGGAGTCAGGTCACGTAACAGCCCACATGGATGTGTGGCAGCGGTGAATCTCCTGGGACTTAGCACCGGGCTCGATCCAATGCTCCCAAACTGTGTCGCAGCTGTGATGGAGCGTCGCGTTCGTACATACAGTGTCTGCATACCCGTGACACTCAGAAGGCATCCGCGAATGGTAGCGAAGATTGATTGCCTACATCGGGCGGCGGTGCGTCAAGTACGCATGCAGCAAATCACTCACTGGCAGTCGCATTTGTGATGACTGGAAAACAATGTCAAGTATGTGAACGACCTAGGAGGTAGAGCGCTTACCATTGGAGCATATTGCCCGTGCCTTATCAGTAGCACGGGCAAGCATATTGGCCGTGCTACTGATAATAGTACAGTCAGATTACACTAATCCTTACTGACAATGGTAAGGATGAGCGTTGAACTGACCAGAAAGCTTATCGGCAGACATGTGTAAAATAAACTCACTTGCTTTCTGTTGCAAACCAAAATCATTATATTTCATTTAAAATAGGTTGTTTGTGTTCAATCCTAAACATTAAGAGGTCCAACAATAAAAACAGCATGGGACCTGAATCATTTAGTCAACGCGGACACATGCATACGCACACGCACATGCACACACACACACACACGCACTCACACGTACACGCACACGCGCACGCACATGCACGCACACACGCAACACACGCACATTTGCTGTTCATGATATCCAGAATGCATCATGTTCTTACATGAGCTGAGAATGCGTCACTGATTACCATGCAATGTAATGTTATGATGGTGCCCAACACGGCATCGGGATGAAGGCCCACATGGCCGAGAACAGTGCTGGTCATTAAGCCGGCAGGGTATGGACGTCTTCAAATTAACCATAGGCTAAGACAGTGATGATGGCCTTATTCCTCAGAGAAAAACCACCAGAATGGAGACAAAAATGCGTTGATATGTCGTCAGCATGCCCTTATTGTAACCAATAGCAGAAGTCCTATCAAGACTTCTGGATAGCAGATACAAAATAGCGGACTTCTGCTATTGGTTTTGATAAAGGTATGTTGCAAAAATTTTAACGCATGTGCATCTCCATTCTCCTGGTTTTTCTCCGAGCAATAAGGCTATTACTGCTGTCTTATTTATACGAACAATGTTCCTCGCAAATGCACTTAACAGTTAACCAAAGGCTACCAAAAATTCCATCCAGTTCTTTACTTCCTCATACAAAAAAAAAAACATTTCAAACGGCAGATTTCCATTTTCAATGCGATGTAAGCACTTTTCCCCTCTTCCTTTGGCTAAAATAGGAGTTATGGAGAGTGCATTAGGACGAACTCTTGCCAAAACAAACAAAAGCAATCAGATTAAGCAAAATAATACGGGACAGATATATATATATATATATATATATATATATATATATATATATATATATACATATATGTTTTTTTTTTTGCCTCGGAATAGCGTAATTCACTCGAAGGCAACTTTTGACCGGTCTGATCCCCTTAACGTATATATTACCTTGTGGAGAGAGTAGGGTGAGTTGTATCATGTCCAAGAGCATCAGGGTGAATTATTACAAATCTGCGCGATGGATGACAGTTTTGAATCACTCAGCGGACTCACAGCAGCTCGCTTTACCTTTCAGGGTACTTCTGGCTGCCGCCTGCGTGCACACGCCTTGGGATGAGAGCGACAAACAGGTTTTTGTATATCGTTACCATAGCAATCGGTGGAAATGTGTCCTAAGGCAATACGGCATAACTAAACCAATCGTAATGCTACACGGAGTGGAAGGGGAGTTCATGTGTGCTTTATGCTGCTGCAACATGGTGCTTCTCTGCTTGCCCAAGATTTCGGGTGGCGCGAGCTGTCTTCCAAGTCGGTACATGCGTGTCAGCTGTGCACGGGGCATGTTGTATCAGTAATAGAATGTACCGACCAAATGTAACTGACTTGCTGCCAATAATTGCATGATATGATTGCCGCGACTTACAGTCATTCGGATGGTAAGTCGCTATTTTCTACGATTATGTAGACCAGTAATCTCTCCCGAGCAACAGAAACAGGCTGCAGTGGTCGCACAGCAAACTCAGATGAAATGGCAAAAATTTGTCATGTCAAAGTCACGATGAGTTACGAAACAGCACAGACGAGCACGTTACGTTTACACGTCGTAACGCATTCCGCTTACTGGCGATGCAACTTACTCTATGGCAAAAAGGTAACATAAGCACAACTTTCCCAACATACGATGCAATTTTCCGGGCTCAACTTCCCTGGGTAGGGCAAGTTGTCTCAGTTGAGAGGAGGTCATTCAAAAGTTATTTACCATAAAAAGAAATGCTCCCCAAAACGTAGCAGTTACACAGAAAACTGAAGGTTATACCTGTCTGCAGATAAAATAATAATGTTCCTATCCTCAGTAGTTAAAGCAGGCGGGAGCCCAGACTGAAAACTGTAAAACTCTCCCTTCTCTCCCCCATCCAAGTATTCTTCCACACACACTTCACATACCGGCGGGAATTGTCGAGAGAAGTTGGCATGGCAACGCCGCCGCAGCGAGTGCATTGCAATGGGAGAAGTTAAGCGTATGCTAATCGCTAGTTCCCGTGAAAACCGACGCGCCCTGCCGCCAGCGGGCGGCGCCGGGCCGCCGAGCTCAGCTGCTCACAAAGTATTCCAGAATGGCCCTGTTGAGTGTGACCAAGTCGAACTGGAGCAGTCGGTCGATGGTGGCGCGCCTCTGGTGGTCGTTGGCGGGGGTACAGGTGGTCGTACTCAGGCCGGCCGTGTGCGCTCACCAGGTACTGCAAGATCGCCCGGCTGCAACACACAGCGCGCGCGCGCGCGCGCACCACGTCACACCTCGTGCACAGAGCGTCAGGGGCACGCGCACACCACGTGCACGCACTGTCGCTGGCGCTGCTGCTGAGCGGCGCGGACACGTTCAGCGCCGGACGGCGGTGGTGTGGGACGGACGGCAGTGGTGTGGGGCTGACGGCAGTGGTGTGGGGCT
The DNA here is from genome assembly GCF_011947565.3 of Pollicipes pollicipes. Lineage (NCBI taxonomy): Eukaryota > Metazoa > Arthropoda > Thecostraca > Pollicipedomorpha > Pollicipedidae > Pollicipes > Pollicipes pollicipes. Next base: position 25,793,134 of record NW_023596545.1, read on the forward strand.
GACGGCAGTGGTGTGGGACGGACGGCAGCGGTGTGGGGCTGACGGCAGTGGTGTGGGACGGACGGCGGTGGTGTGGGGCTGACGGCAGTGGTGTGGGGCTGACGGCAGTGGTGTGGGACGGACGGCAGTGGTGTGGGACGGACGGCGGTGGTGTGGGGCTGACGGCAGTGGTGTGGGTCGGATGACAGTGGTGTGGGACGGACGGCGGTGGTGTGGGACGGACGGCGGGTTGGTGTAGGGCTGACGGCAGTGGTGTGGGTCGGACGGCAGTGGTGTGGACGGACGGCAGTGGTGTAGGGCTGACGGCAGTGGTGTAGGGCTGACGGCAGTGGTGTGGGTCGGACGGCAGTGGTGTGGGTCGGACGGCAGTGGTGTGGGACGGACGGCAGTGGTGTAGGGCTGACGGCAGTGGTGGGGGACGGACGGCGGTGGTGCGGGTCGGACGCTGGTCGGACGACCGGGGAGAAACGGACGTGGCTGAGGCAAGGCAATAGACGGTGGTAGGGAAAGGAGTAGGGTAGGAGTATGGAGAGTAGTAAGAGTGGAGAATGTGGTAGTAATAAAGTTAAAGAGAGTGCTCTTTCACGGAGGCAAGGGAGTAGGCGGGTCCGTGGAGAGCCAGCGGCGAAATGTTACCGGTCGAAGAGATGGACAAACGGACGGATGAGCAAATAATGCAGTTGCGCAGTAACATCAGATGGCACACTGCGCTTTCCATTGTCCCCGGGGTGCAAAGACAGCCGTCCCTTGATCAGTTGGCTGCAGTTCGCCTTGAAAGACACCAGTTCAACGTCATATGAGCACAGTCGGCGCTTATGTGATGACCTCTTGCGAAACAGTGACTGAAATAGAAGTCGGATCGTTGCTCAGGGCGTCAGAATTGCATCGAACGCCTTCTCGGTGAATCCGCCTTTCTACTTAGTGCGCTCTAGCAGGGGTCATGTTCGACACCAGAGCAAGATTACACGGGCTATTCAGCTAACATGCCTCATTCATGCTCTGGCACGGCGCTCAGATTGGCTCATTCTCAGCCCACTCTCTCACTCACGGAGCCTATTCATGGTATGGAAATCAGAGGTTCTGAGCGGGATGGCAGAGCGGTAGCGAAAGAGGGACAGGGATAGAGCGGGAGAGAGGGAAAGGGAGTGAGAGAGGAGGAGAGAGCGAGAGAGAGAGAGAGAATGAGAGGAGGGAAGAGCAACAAACGCCCACCATATTTGTGCAACCACGTGTAGCACGAAAGTGTGCAAGGACGGACAACCGCTTGTGCCGAGCAACGAGCGTCGATGACCGTCCGCCGCGCTCTTCGAGACCGTTCTGCTGCATGAGGCTCTCGCCACGGGCGGCTCTCGTCAGGCGAGCCGAATTCAGCGCGCCGTTCCCGACGGTCCACACCGGTCGGCGCGTCCGCCGCTGGACAGCTGAGCGCTGCCGCGGCGCCGCGGCGCCGGCTCGCTGCCCATGCCGGGCCGAGAGCTGGCCGCGATGCACTCCCGCCCGCCGCGGCCCGGCCCGGCGCTGCACACATCGGACCCCTCCAGCCATTAGTCCTGACGCACTCCCGCCCGCCGCGGCCCGGCCCGGCGCCGCACACATCTGGCCCTTCCGGCCATTAGTCCTGACGTACTCCCGCCCACCGCGGCCCGGCCCGGCGCCGCACATATCTGACCCCTCCAGCCATTAGTCCTGGTGCACTCCCGCCCGCCGCGCCCCGGCCCGGCGCCGCACACATCTGACCCCTCCAGCCATTAGTCCTGACGCACTCCCGCGCGCCGCGGCCCGGCCTGGCGCTGCACACATCTGACCCCTCCAGCCATTAGTCCTGACGCACTCCCGCGCGTCGCGGCCCGGCCTGGCGCTGCACACATCTGACCCCTCCGGCCATTAGTCTTGGCGCGCGAACGCAGCCCGGCGCGTCGGGCCGGCGCTGCACACATCTGACTCCACCGGCTACTAGTCCTGACGCGCGTGCGCAGCGCGTCGGGCCGGCGCCGCACACATCTGACCCCTCCGGTCATTAGTCCTGACGCACTCCCGCCCGCCGCGGCCCGGCCTGGCGCTGCACGCATCTGACCCCTCCGGCCATTAGTCCTGACGCGCGAGCGCAGCCCGGCGCGTCGGGCCGGCGCTGCACACATCTGACCCCTCCAGCCATTAGTCCTGACGCGCGAGCGCAGCCCGGCGCGTCGGGCCGGCCGCGCCTGTGGTGCAGCCTTGAACCGCCGTCGAATAAACAGCGCCGAGTGGCGGCCGCGGCGGCGACGCGCGCCGCCAGCGCTGCCGCCCTGTCGCCTGCCGCGACCGGCCGCGCCGGCGAGGGAGAGGCACCGGCGGAGACCCCGCCAGCACGGGAGCCGCCTGTGCCAGCGGCGGACAGGCTGATGCGACCGGGGACAGGTGCTGGCGTGGCGCACCGAGCTCAGACAGGGCCGTACATGGCCCGCCGAGAGGGCGGGCGATGTAGTCTCCGCTGGGGCTCGGGGGAGCTGACGGACGTGCGGACGGCACGCCCAGAGCACGGGTGATGGCGCCGGTGTGCCGGAGGGCTGGATAAGCGACTGTCTTCTCGGTACACGGCGCTATACTGGCTCACAAGGGGGTGCACAGAGGTATATGTGCAAACTGACAACCCATTGGTAGACATGTGTGTGGTGCGCAGGCACTGGACCGTCTGGTGGACGGACGCTAGCCGCTTGGTGGGCATGTACTCGTCATGGACGTGCAAACTCGCCATGGACATTCATATCGGTGTATGGAACGAAATTATCTTACTAGAGACAGTGACGTCACTTAATATGCTTTGAGGGGGGGGAGGAGGAGCTGTCAACCTACACCCATTGCTGCCCTTACCCCCCCCCCCCCCCCCCTCCTCCTCCTCCCATTCCGCACAATGTTTCTCTCCGCTCTCCAACGCATTTGGGCAAAATGGGAATCCCGGGCCAAGGAAACGCAGAAAATATCCCTGAACTTGATATAACAAGGCCTGGCATTTCCGCATTATGAGTGGCAAGTTCTAATGCTAAGCTAACGGCTTTTATTATGCCTGGTTAAACGATGGCATAATTCTAAGTAGCAATAATACCGACGATACTCAATGTTTCGAGCCGTGCTCGACTTTAAGAAAGTGTGCATGACGCATGCATCCAGATCATCATATATTTAATATACTTCATATGCTTCCAAACTCTTGAGGATGAGCACAGCCTCAAATTCTTAAAGCTGCCAATATAATCGTCATTTGCATTACAAAGTTATTTAACCAGTACTTCCTGGTATATTGAAGGCTGCTAACTTAACATAAGAACTTTTAACTCACCATAGTCCTGAACGGTTGGTCTATGAACACATTGCTATAGATTTAACGTTGATCTTGAGAGCTCCTCTAAAGGTGTTGCAAACCACTCTATGGCACAACGGTATCCAGCTGTCCATACACCTCCTCACTTATAAACAGGAGCTTCACATAGATGCGATTTGTTTGCTTCAGCTTATGACGAATGTATCATATGACAGATTATTACGACTTCTTCGCGAACGTGACGTGCTGTTTTATCGAGGACGTGCGGCACAGGCAGCGGGCCCCACCCTCGGTGATTATCGAGGACGTGCAGCACAGGTGACAGACCCCACTCTCGGTGATCCAGATGGCCGCTTGCACGTTCGTTCACAGTCGCACACAGTGCTGAGGGCAGGGTGCACACTGCGCACACTTCCTTCATAAGTGAGAAACGATCAGATTGTCTGAAGAGGAGTGAAGACGCGTGCGAACACGCACGAGTAACCGTCCCGAAAAGCGGGAGGGAGGAATCCCTCTCGAGGGGGACAACTTCCACGGATAGACTTGGCGTTAACGCTAAGCTTTCACAAAAATTGGTGGGTCAGTTGCGCACGGATCTCCAGTTCTGATGCCCACGGTGTCAATCATTCTCCTTGGGGAAAAACGTTCAGATCGTTTTCCTGGGTGGGTAGAAAGAAGCTCATCTGCAATCCTTGCAAAGAAGGGAATGCAATTATTATTAAGCTCTCAATGGGCATGCGGTTACGACCAATGGATACGGGCGTCAAAGTCTTTCTTTCAAGTATGGACGACGAACATACTCTTATAATTCTTCCGAAGATGGACATATGTTCCGCCAGGCCTCCCAAGGATCGCAAGGACAGACAAGAGGTTATTTAACATTTCCGCCAAGGTGCATTGCACTCTAGGAAGGGTTGAAGCTCTCTGTAACAGTCATTTGTCCAGGTCCAAAAACTCCGTCGGCATTCGTCTCCCAGTCCTAGTTTCAAGATCCTACTTTATACCTCTGGCATATTACGTAAGGCTGAGTTCAATCAATTTAATGTTTAATGATAGGTGTGTTCGAGTCTGACTCCAATTCTTTGGAGAAGTAGTTCGCGCCTTCCTCTGTGCCCCGGCCCATCAGTTCATCATTGAATGACACTGGATAAAGATAATGTATATCAGATTGTCAGAGGATAAAGTACGTCAAGAACAAAAACCTGGAAAGGCAAACAAGGTCAAGCTTAACCTAACTAAGACATGCTGATCTTAACTGACGTCTCATCAAATTATCATTGAAAACGTATCAAATTGTATGGTTACGTTGATGGCCTTCCCCGTATTTCTAACCTAATCTAGCAAAACCAATTCAGCCTAACCAAACCGAAGGCAGCCGAAACGGCCAAAATGAGGCTGACCGACACAACCAAACACAAAGGCGACGTCGGTCGCTCATAACCTGCCTGCTCATGTTATCCATGGTAGGCTGTGAGGTGGTGTCTGTTCATTTCATCTATAACCAGGGCCGTTGATATCTGTAAGTGATCGCGGAGCCGAGCGCAGGGGCCGGCGACATGACCCCCCCCCCCCCCCCCCCTCCCCCCCCCCCAGCCTCTCCAACCCTCACCCATTCTCCGCAAATGTGTATTTCTTCACGATTTTGTTTTGTTGGAGGGGAATTCTTTGCTTCTTATTAGTTTTTAACAAACAAAATCATACCTTACAGATAAGACAGTGCTGTTAATAATATTACTCGAACAACAATTAGGAGAAAAGAGAGATAGATGCATTGATATTTCGGTCAAATGTCCTTATGGAAACGGCTACCAGAAGACCACTGCTACTATTATTCGTTTCGATGAAGGCATGTAACTGAAATATCAAAACATCTAGCTCTCTTTCCTCCTGGTTGTTCTTCGAGGAATCATGCTAGCGGTACTGTCTTACCTATGTGCGTAATGATCGTCGCAAATACACTTAACACCAAACAATATCTTAACTCGAGCAGCACAATAGCCATGCCAGCAAATAATGTCAAAATAAACCATAATACGTCGGTCTTACACAGGCTCTGTGGGCGCCTTTATGGGTTCAGATTTTTAAAATTAAACCTCTCCTACGTTTCTCGTCATATTCTACGCAAAGACATTAGGTGGACGAACCAACATGGAGGGGGACGGGACAACTCAACATTCAGGGGGCAGGGGACTCACAGGTGAATGTAAAATCGACACACCTGTCCGTACCGAACTATGTATTTCACAACGCGCGTTTTGCTATCAAAGTTCACTTGACAACCTTGGTCGAAACTCGAATAAACGCCGAAGTTTGGTTAAATCCCATGGTCTTCGGGATTATATGTGTCCGAGTCTTAATTACATCTCATGCGCTTATTAACCACCTTGAGTCTAAGGTCCAAAACGGAATCCAAACTCTCAAAAAAGCGACTTCAGGTCTTCGAGTCTTCTCTGAGTTTTCTCTTCTCTGAGTCTTCTTCGTGTCTTCTTTGAGTCGAATTTGTCTATGTAATTAATCAGTTTAATTTAGTCAGAGTCACAGAAGGCCATAAGTCCAGATTTGGGTTCAAGGACGGCCAGAATCAGACACACACCTGCTCTTTGGACCTTGTAAGGCGTTCATGCCAACTATTATCTAAACGTTTCGGGATAAATTAAGATGTTCTAAGAGCGCCTTTATTGTTTTCATACCTGGTGTTATATCATTGGTATGTTCGTATTTAGCCGATCGTTAGATGCAGGGTTCAGTGCGTGCGCAAAACCAAGATAAGCGCGGCTGGCGTTTCCAACAGCTCTGCGCTAATCTGCACACTCACAGACGAGCCACGCGGCCTGACGGGGCTTGACCATGGCCGAACCGACGGTGCTGCGGCGTGACCAAGTGATCCATCAACTGACGTCACTCCCACGGTAAAGCCACGTCTGGGCGAGGGGGCGCGGTGGGCTCGCATGGAATGGCGCGCCGTCTGAGCCTCGGCGCCGCTCAAAATAAACGGCCTTTTCACGCGCGGCGGAAACGTCCAAAACGTGACCAGAAATGGTGCTCTGATCCCCGCGAAACGTGCTCTACCCGACGGCAGTGTCGTGTTGCGTGGCTTGCAGCTGCGCCTGTGTCCTTGGGGGCGGTACTCGAAGGCCCGCAGAGATGGGGCGAACCCTGACCGAATAGCAGCGCTGTGTTCAACAGTTCCACGATGACGTATATGTGCTCCTGAGAACACACACGTGCTCCGCGGTCCCCCATCTGCGAGTGTGCTCCGGCGGCGGCGCTGCGCTCCACACTTCTACGATGACGTGCATGTGCTCTTGAGAACACAGTTATGTTCCGCGGTTCCTCATCTGCAAGTGTGTTTCGGACGGCAGTGTGAGTTCCTTGGTGCTCCAGCTCCAGCTGTAAATGTGCTCTGCGGGGCTGTGTGACGCACCATGTCATCGCGCAGCAGTGAGCCTGCTGCGGATCGAAGTGTTGCGTTCCCCGGCGCCGCAGACGCCGGCGTGATCAGCTGAGCGGCGCCGTGCTCTGTGGTTTGGCTGCCGGTGTGCTCTGGGGGGCTGTGTTTTGTCCGAATCCCACAAAGTGGGAACGTGCTCCAGACGAAAGCATAGGCTGTCGTGGTGCCGCAGACGGCCCTGCGCTTTGGATGCTCTGTGCTCTGTACTCTGCGTGTGATCCCGCAGCGGCAGGTATGCTCTGGAACACAGCGGCAGGCCTCGCGGTGCTGACAGCGATGGCGCTTCAGAGGACAGTGTCATATTCCGTGATCTCGAGGTCGTGAGTCCCCTTGAGGACAACGCAAGGAGGACAGTGTTCCGTCCCACCGTTGGCCAGTATTTGTTCTAGAGGGCAACGTTCCGTTCCGTGGTGCTTCACCCGCGAGTTTGCTCCGGAATGCACTGCTGTGCTCCCCAGCTGTGAGGTGCCACGGACGGCATTGCCGTGTTTGCCAGCTTTAGAGTGCTCCAGCACTGTTGTGTTCCGTCGGCTGCGCGTGTGCTCCGGAAGGCACTGCTGTGTTCCTGCGGTCCGGCAAGTTCTGGCGCCACCGTAGTCTTCGTACAGTGCCGCGCACGTTTCACTGTGTTTAGACACGGCCCGTTGGGAACGTGTACGGTATTCGCAGTCACACCCGTGACATCGCGGCCGCGCGGCTGCCCGTGCGGAGCAGGGGTGCCTGCAGCTCCCGCCCTCCGGGTCATGGCTCCGCGGGACCCTGACGTCAGCCGGTGAACCTCCTGACAACCGTGCTGTCAGTGTAGCCCAGGCCTGATGGAGCGGCTGGGACGTCTGCATACTGCATTTGGTGCGAAGCTCCGCCGTGATTCATGAAGATGTTAATTATGTGAAGCCCGGACTGCAGGGCCCGAGGAGAGGTAGCTCAAATAATGAATGAAAAGAAAGGGGTTTTATGAAGCCTTCCAAGCACATAATCACATAGTTGCCTAAGTGAAATGGCCACGAAAACCAGTATATTCTGTGAACGGGTGACTAACGGGCAATGCAAAAACATGCCGATGCCATGGCTACTACCACTAAAACTGCTCCGTTGCGTGGTCCTCAGTGCACTTTCAGTCAAGGGCAGGGGTCATAGAACAATCTTATGACACGTAGGCCGAGAATGCGTGGAGAGCATGTGCAGTAGGAAATTATCACTGAGCGTTCCACGAGCGCCTAGCAACACGCCAGGGGCCCGCCGTTGGCGGTTGGGATCGTTTTATCGCTTAGCAGTCGGCCTGGCTGCAAAGGCAATGGAGATGCAAATGTCCGGAACGCCTGGTGAAGACAATCGGCATTCGCGGAACGCCCAGACGAAGGCAGAGATCCTCGGTGGAGGCATGAGGTCTCACGGTCATTGCCAGGAAACCCCACCAATCAGCCCGGCCGATCAGCTTGGTCGTCAACATCAGAGGGAACATATGTACCGGCAAGGCGTTTCCCACCGGTGAGATGGCTTCCGCTCTCGTTGCTAAGGAGGCCCCCTTCCCCATCCGTGGTTCGTTCTCCACGTGCAGAGGTATTCACAAGCATGCCTTGAGTGCAGTGTTTTGCGTCGCTGAGAGGCACGATTCGTGTGGAGTGTCGTGTGTTGGGAATTCACGACGCGTTGGTGCGGCTCACTGTTGTTTAATGACTTGATGGGAGACCAACAGCCGGCTGACATGCGTCGCGTCAGCAACTTTTAAGCCCAGAGTCAGCGTTTCTTTGTGACTTTGTGTCTGTATTTTTGTCAGCGAAATCCATGTTTGATGTAGCGTGCTGTCTCGTCAGCTTTTTCGAAAATACAGCCTCTTGGATACCGATTGTAAGCCATGTGCATGACGAAACCGGCACCCCCAGAGAGGGACGTGCGCACTCCCACAAGCCACGATCAAGTATCAGGAAAAGGTTTCCCAGGTTGCGTCACCCCTCAGGCGCAGCACTATGTCAACAGCGATGTTTGCTATCTAAAGGACAAACTTGGGGGCCACGCGAGTACCGGCATCACCCCGAGAGCAGCCGCAGCGCGGCCGAGCCTTCCGCGGGGTGCACTCCGCTGGCATCGCTTTCACGCGGCGAGTGAGGCAAGCACGCTTGCACCACGACCGACATCACTGACACGGACGGCCATCGTCGCCTCGCAGCGGGGGGGGGGGGGGGAGGGAGGTGAGATCGAGCGGCGAGGACGAGGATGGCGACCGGTCCCGCCCTGCCCCAGCGGCCAGTCAGCGCCCGGCGCCTGATCCACGGCCCTGGCAGCCTCCTGGTGAGCCCAAGCTCCTGGCCCCGGAGCGACGGCGACGGTGGTGGCCTCTCCAGCCTCCTCGGACTGCGCTCGGCGCGACGCGAGGTCAGGTATGTGAGCGTCTGTATATTGATGTAGCGACCAGGACGACTTCTCTCCGCCCAAGGCCGCGCCAGCGCCCCTCGGCCGGCCATGCACGGTCTCCATGTAAATAAGCTGAGGTGACGTACTGTTCGACGCCGCGAAATCAATGTTTGCTCCAAGGTGCCAGCCGTTGCGGGCTGCCGCTCGACAGCGTTGAAAATGGCGGCGGCCCGCTACCAGAACAGGCGTCTCATGTGCGAAACACATCCGGCATCGCCTTGTTCCCAGATCCAGTGGCCTTTGTCACTTCTGTTGGACTTCCTTCCACTGCAGCTCGTGGCAGGACGTTCGATGCGTTAGAGCGTTTTACAAATATGTCAGGCGATAGAAAACTCCTCTTCACGGACACCGTGTATTAATCCTCCAAAGCTGTGTTCAACTGCGACCAGCATCGCACAATATCAGCAATGGATGGTGTGAATCATGACGGTACAGCCTCGATGGTACACAGGAGTCCCGTCGAGACGACCGGTACCCACCAATCTTTCTCTACTTGCCGTCGGATCGCACTGGCACGCGGCAGCAAAGCAGAAAAAGACAGGTGGTGACCGGTCTGACGCCGAGCGGCGGCCGTCTTCCTCCCGCCGCCGCGCCGTCAGCCCACTCCGGGCAAGGAGACGCGACTTCTCTCTCCCCGGCGGGCGGACACGGGACCGCCGGACAGCGGCCGCCTGTCCGCCCGACCGGGCCGGGGCGCGTTACCATGGCCACTGACCGGCCCACCACTCTCGGCCCGGCTCGGCGGCCGTCTCCGCTGCAGGACACCGGCTGCAGGCGCCCGCCCGGCAGGTCGTCGCACATGCAAATCAGGCGGACCGTGGCGCGGCGGCCTTGACGCGGTGATTCGCACGCATAGCGAATGCGCCGGCGGGGCCTGGTCGACGCGCGACTCGAGGGCTCGGCCGGCGCGGGTCACGGCCGACGCCGGCCGAGGCGGACGGCCGGACCGGCGGCGCTGACGACGCGGCGCGGAGGCTGGGCGGGCCCGGCTCAGGCCTCTCGGCTGGCCTCGCCGCCGCGCAGCGCGCCCTCATCTCCATGCGGCGCGCGCCAGGGGGCCGTCCCGGTGAGATGGGGCGCGGGGCCGGCCGGGCGCGGCCCGCCCTCGGACGGCGTCGCCGCGGCGCCGTCAAGCTCCACCCGGGGCAACGCACCGGCCCACAGCCTGGCGCACGTGGCACCCGCCGACCTCCCGGCCGGCCGGTAGCCGCACCCCGAAGCCGGCCCCAACCTGCCGGCAGGCCGGCGCCGCCAGCCCAGCGGACAGCGTCACTCGATGCGGCGCACCACGCGCGGCGCATGCTTGGTGCGGCCACCGTGCCGACGCGACCAGAGGTGACGCTGACGCGGCCGATGCCGCACCGCACGGCGCGCGCCCGGGCGGGCAGAGCGGACGGACAGAGCGAGCGGGCTGAGGTGTTTGGCTCTGGGGCGCACCGGCGACAAGCCACTCCCCCCGGGCGGGATCTGAACTGAGATTAGCTCTGGCCCTCACCCTCGAGTGTGAACTCCGTTTCCAGACACGGAAGGCTCGATAACGTCACATTGTCGGGAGTGTCCGGTCCCACCGAACCCGAGGATGCCAGTCCAGGATCAGGCGTTAGATTCCATGGAGGCTCAGGCTACCGAGCCACGCAGTCGCGGATGGTCAGCCCTTCCTTTAGCCGTGACCGCGCCTCTTGGCAAGTTTTTCGCGACTGACTACGCGCACATAAGTCCGGCAGCCGGACATCAGATGATGATGCAACTGAGGACATCAGAACAGGACTGGACACCGCGGAACGGCAAAGGCCAGAAATCAGCGGACAGTCGGGCGTTGCAAAAAAATCAGAGACGCCAGAGGCAGCGGCACGTCAACGGCTATCATTGTGATAGCCACCTGTCATCACATAACAGAGACGTGCATGGAATATCTCAGCATGAACTGGCTCGTCTGAGCCTTCTGACCGGAACGTTAAAAGAAGGGCATTAGCGGACATGGCAGGTGACCGATGCCAGCGAGGCAGAAAAAAACATCCTCAATAGCATCGTCAAACGCGTGGTGCTCTCTATGGCAACTAAAATCAAACCCTGTGCATGAAGGAAAGTACATCGTAAGGTGTTTCCGTCTCCATGAGGTAAATGAAGGTACCGCGGGCGATACCGATAGCACCGATGCCGTACACCTCACGCATCCACGAAACACAACTAAATGTTCCTTCGCTGATTTCACTGTTGTGGCTGGTAAAACTAAATGAACAAAGCAAATCGACGGAGCGAGGTCGCTGGAATCCTGTCCTCCCTACAACACGAGCTAGATTTCGTCCGCAAACAGTAAAATGAGCCGGTGATCAAAAGGCTGAGGAGCGACTGAGTCTGATAGCTACAGACCACTGTTACCTACACCAAGGGAGCCGTGTCCAGCACAACGCACGTCACCACGCTGACGTCACCCGCGCTTACGCCCCACCAACTAAAACCGAGGACGTCCGAACGACACCAGCCGACCCTGCCTGATCCCGGGGGCCTCGCACTAGTCACTCGCCGCCCGCGGCCGCGGCGCGCCCCGGAGGTCCCGACGGCCGTCGGCGCCCGCCGGTGCTCGCGCCCGACCCTCCCGCCAGCCGACGTCGAGCGAACTGCGGCGTCGGGCGAGCGGCCGCCGCCGCCGGCCGCGGGAACACTCCTTCGGCCGGCCTTGTGGTGGGCACGTGGTCGGGGGCAGAGGCGCCGCCAGCAGCGGGCAGCGGGCGGCGCCGCGGCGATGGCGCCTCGCCGACAGCGGGCCATTAGTTCATCTCGCCGCGCTCGCCGCAGTGTCCGTCGGCCTGATGGATGATCGGCGCCGCGCAGGCGTTGCCAGGAAGAGAAGCCAGGCTGGAGATGCCAGGAAGGGCCCCGGCGGGCGTCGCCAGGGAGAGCAGCCTGGGTGAGGTCGCCAGGGAGGGAGGCCAAGCGAACATCGCCCAGGAGAGAAGCCAGGCTGGGGTTGGCAGGGAGGGAGACCAGGCGAACGTCTCCAGGGAGGGGGGCCAGGTAGGGGTAGCCAGGAAGTCAGGCTAGGCGGCGGTCGCCAGGGAGGACGGCCAGAAGGTGGTCGCCGGGAGGCAGGCCAGGTGAGTGTTGACAGGGAAGGAATCCAGGTAAGCGTCACCAGGAAGGGCCCCCCAGGTGAGGGTTACCAGGGAGGGAGGCCTGGCAAGCGTAGGTAGGAGATTTCACTTGACCTCGTAGATATCGCAGACGCCCCAGGGATGAAGGCTGGAAGGGGAGGAGGAGGAGGGCTTCCTCATTGAAGAGGAAGTGCGGAGGAGGACTTCGGAAGGGAAGCGAAGAAAGGCGTCTTGGTTGGGTGAGGGCGCCAGGGGTGAAGACCATGTCCTCAGGGAGAGGGGAAGAGGTAGGCGTCGCCAGGGAAGGCACGTAGATGGTAGAGGCACGAGTCGCCACGTGCACGGAGCGAAAACGGGCGTCATCTGTAAGGTCTGATAGAGGCGACGTTTGCTGTGAAGGGATTCGAATAAAAGCCGAATGTGACATGAAAGAAAAGGGAAGGCGACTAAGGTTTTTCTAGCAGGGAGGAAGGGACGCGGCGGTCGGAGCGTCTTGCACGAGTGACAGCCATAACCAGCCGCGTGGGTTCTTTGACTCGGGGGCCGGCAATTACCAAACGTCCACGACAATCTCATGTCCCGTTAACTTTCAAATTCCTCATGGTGGTGCTATGTTATGTTTAGCAGCACTCTCTGGCATCTAAATGCGGCCGGTCTGGCCACTCTCTTCCAATCCATGACGCGGCAGACCGATACGTTTGACGAACGGTCTAGGCCTTGAGTCAGACTGATCGGAGCTTACTATCTCCGGCCGACCAGACGACCCCGTGGCGTGTGTTTATCCCAGGTCTGGGCCGCCTGACGCGGCAGGGCCGGACTGCTGCGCCGCGCGCGGTAGCCGCCCCTGGTGAGGCTGCCGGACCGCCCGGCCGGCCCGCCGGGCGGCCGCACCGCTGCATAATGAGGAGTGGCCTCGCGCCAGCCGGGAGCGAAGGCCGTGCGGACGACGGACGTACAGGGCTCGTTGGGGTCAGACGGGCGAGGAGCGGGGAGCTGCAGGCAGCCCGCGGCCGCGTCAGGGCGTTTGAGTGTGTCCTGGCTCTAGTGTGCACGGCCGTTCAGAACAGTTCTGCGCAGTGCGGTGCAGCATCAGCGCACACTGCAAGCCGACTGACAACAGCGCTGAATTCCGATCTGGTCAGATGTACAGCCTTTAATTACCGACTGGAGCTGCCGCTACGAGTGAATAAGCAGACGTTACGATTGGCTGACAATCTGCTCACTTTCTACATCTGCCCGAAAACGGCCCAGCTTCTCCAGCAGCCTTGATGGCTGCGGTGTGGCCAGATGTTTCTCCTCCCTTCAGCCACAAATGGGCACGTCTCCATAGCGCGGTGAACAAACACGGCGGCGATTACACCCACGTGACAAGGCCCGATCAGATCGCTGACACGGGCCGCGAGGTTAGCGGCCAGGGTGTCGGTCTTCGGGGCGTCGGATTCGGGCGGTTGCGCTACGATGCGCGTTTGTGCTTGGTGTCGGATCAGGGTCTGTGTTTGGGTTTGTCGCTTGCGCGTCTGCCTGCTCATGGGGTGAGAGGAGCGGTAACGACAGTAGCTCGGGTTCGCCGTCCGTGGTGTAATTCGGGAGGTGTCCTGTGTTGCGACGCCTCCTCGACCGGACCGAGGGCCCCGCGCCTTTCCGTCAAATGTCAGTTTTCTAGATAGCTTGGCATCCGCTAGGCACATCTCTGATTAAGACAGTGCATTTCAGTGCTTGGCATGGGCTTGATGCCTCGTAGACAATTATATCAACATTTCGTAGGACGTGTTGCCAGTTGTGCACCACATGACCACACCGACACGCATGATCAGGAGCTGTGACCATGGCCATCCACTCACCTCTCCCACAGGATGAAGCCGTTGTCTTCCAGGGTTGGCACGGTGTGCTGCGGGTTCAGCTGAAGCGGAAGGACTCGGTCAACGGTCAGCGGGGGCGCCGTGCATTTCTTACGGGCGGCCAGGCGACTCAGAATGCATCCCCACAACACGCCGCCGTTCACTTCCGTGAGCAAGCAACGTACTCTGAATAAGTGACAATCTGAACTAGTGATTGCTTCTGAGGTAAAATAAGCAGCATGCATCTGCATGCCGGGCATTTGTGGTGGCAACAGGCATCGACAGGAAATGTCAGGTGCCTCGGAGTACTTAAACATCAGCGTCTAACGGTTGCCATGACCAAAACCGGCTCCACCAAAAACGTCAGCCCGCAGCCATATTCCTGCACACTGTGAACATCGCATGCGCCACACGCTGAGACACGGTGTCAGTTGCAACTTGGACAGCTTACTGTCCAGCTGTTTTCGCTGCAAGCCCATCATCCACCTGAAAATGTCTAAGACGGAGGACAGCCTCCGATCGGTAGCCAGCGTTTTTAATCAGATATCTAACAAAACTCCCAAGTTTCATGGCATTTCGAGCAATCGGTCGCCTGCAACGCGCCCGACGTGCATCTTAGAACATTCCGCACCTTCACAAACCAGGCCATCATGTGTTCCATCTTCCTCTGGATGTCCATCTTCTTGAGATCGACTTTGAGCTTCATCTCCTTGATGCACATGAGTACGGCCCGGCAGGACGTGGACATAGGGCTGTACATCAATTCCATGGTGTCGTCACCTGTTGGCGACAGCGATGCTTAGAAAAAACTACCGACCTGAAGCCACGGATACAACGGAAGGGAAGGCCAAGAATCACGGCATACCGAGCCAAGGTGATAAATGCGCGTTGCGAGTTGGATTGCGCCTGGCAGCACCGCAGTTGCGTAAAAATCATGGGTATATAATCGATACGTATACTACTATCAGATGACTATAAACATGAGGGTGCGAAGCGGTCACGTTGGAAATGCACCCCACACCTGAAACACCTGAATCATAAGGGGGGATGGGCCAGTGGACACCGGCCGCAGCCAAGCTCCGGCTGGTCACCGAAATTAACTCCCTCTTCCAGCCGTCAGCGGAGAGGTCCCTCTGGCAGCGGCCGGCCAGCTGGTGGTCATGTGGTGTGGCAGACCCGCCACCAGGAGGTCCCTCTGGCAGCGGCCGGCCAGCTGGCGGTCACGTGGTGTGGCAGACCCGCCACCAGGAGATCCCTCTGGCAGTGGCCGGCCAGCTGGCGGTCACGTGGTGTGGCAGACCCGTCACCGGGAGGTCCCTCTGGCAGCGGCCGGCCAGCTGGCGGTCACGTGGTGTGGCAGACCCGCCACCAGGAGATCCCTCTGGCAGTGGCCGGCCAGCTGGCGGTCACGTGGTGTGGCAGACCCGTCACCGGGAGGTCCCTCTGGCAGCGGCCGGCCAGCTGGTGGTCATGTGGTGTGGCAGACCCGCCACCAGGAGGTCCCTCTGGCAGCGGCCGGCCAGCTGGCGGTCACGTGGTGTGGCAGACCCGTCACCGGGTCTGCCACACCACGTCGGTCTGTCTGTCCCTCTGGCGGTGGCCGGCCAGCTGGTGGTCATGTGATGTGGCAGACCCGCCACCAGGAGATCCCTCTGGCAGTGGCCGGCCAGCTGGCGGTCACGTGGTGTGGCAGACCCGTCACCGGGAGGTCCCTCTGGCGGTGGCCGGCCAGCTGGTGGTCATGTGATGTGGCAGACCCGTCACCGGGAGGTCCCTCTGGCGGTGGCCGGCCAGCTGGTGGTCATGTGATGTGGCAGATCCGTCACCGGGAGGTCCCTCTGGCGGTGGCCGGCCAGCTGGTGGTCACGTGGTGTGGCAGATCCGTCACCGGGAGGTCCCTCTGGCGGTGGCCGGCCAGCTGGTGGTCACGTGATGTGGCAGACCCGCCACCAGGAGGTCCCTCTGGCGGTGGCCGGCCAGCTGGTGGTCACGTGGTGTGGCAGACCCGCCACCAGGAGATCCCTCTGGCAGTGGCCGGCCAGCTGGCGGTCACGTGGTGTGGCAGACCCGTCACCGGGAGGTCCCTCTGGCAGTGGCCGGCCAGCTGGGTGGTCATGTGATGTGGCAGACCCGCCACCAGGAGGTCCCTCTGGCAGCGGCCGGCCAGCTGGTGGTCATGTGATGTGGCAGATCCGTCACCGGGAGGTCCCTCTGGCAGCGGCCGGCCAGCTGGCGGTCACGTGGTGTGGCAGACCCGTCACCGGGAGGTCCTCTGGCGGTGGCCGGCCAGCTGGTGGTCACGTGGTGTGGCAGATCCGTCACCGGGAGGTCCCTCTGGCGGTGGCCGGCCAGCTGGTGGACATGTGATGTGGCAGACCCGTCACCGGGAGGTCCCTCTGGCGGTGGCCGGCCAGCTGGTGGTCACGTGGTGTGGCAGATCCGTCACCGGGAGGTCCCTCTGGCGGTGGCCGGCCAGCTGGTGGTCACGTGATGTGGCAGACCCGTCACCGGGAGGTCCCTCTGGCGGTGGCCGGCCAGCTGGTGGTCACGTGATGTGGCAGACCCGTCACCGGGAGGTCCCTCTGGCGGTGGCCGGCCAGCTGGCGGTCACGTGATGTGGCAGATCCGTTTCTGGTGGCGCCGCCGTCTGGGTGCAATCCCAGCGATAGCCGACTGATAAAGAGCGATCGATCGACCCCGGGCCGTCGCTGTCCAGCTGGCGACCCCGCAGCAGTGGACGGATAGCGCTGCGTAACGTCCCAAGTGCCCAGGGGGTCGGTTCGGACAACACTGGGTAGGGTCGCGTCTGGTGGGCTCTGTTTTGCGTGATTCTGTCAGTTGAACGTGCTGTTTTGGTAGATGATAATGTAGCGCAGCTGTTTTCAACGCCTTTCCGAACGATCTTCCAGCTTAGATCCCTCACGAACGCCTAGTGTCCTGTGTCGACGACACAAAACTGTTTGACTCCGTTCATCTAGACCAACTATCCGTTTTGAAATCCCGATAGAAGGAAAACATCCAAGTGATTCAATCGCCCCTCACACCTAGCTCCCATTAAATGAATCTCACCAAAACAACTCTCCCCCCTGGCACTTCACAATCCCTGAAAAAGTTATATTCTCACCTTGACATTACGGAACACAGCTTAAGCCTTTCGTCGTCTATGGAGATGCTGCTATCGAAAGCACCCTTTTCTGGGAGTTGCACATATCCCGTGTTGCTGAACGCCATGCTTTTGTGCTTGCATAAAAATCGTCACCATCTTACGCCCGAAGATCGTAAGCTTCTCATCCAGTCCCACGCATTCTCTCATCTCCCGCTCTGCCTCTCGGTCTTAGTTGGGGCTGCAGGGTGCGACCCAAACACAGTGCAAGGGGTGGTAAACTTTGAGGGCATTAATGCCACCGATACTCGTCGGCGAGATTCAATGGCGGCGACCGTCCAAGCGCTGAGTGTCGCGGTGTCAGTGACCTTGCCATCCACCGTGACGGCCTCGCTGTATTCAGGGCCCTTGAACCCGCGGCCGCCGGTAGAGGTCCGGACCCTGTTCACCCTACGCACTGCTGTATGACCGCGTGCCACCCGGGTGACAGCGACGAGCGCCCTTGATCAGCAAGCCCTTCACCTGTCGGTGGCGCGCAGGGCTTCTCCGTGCCGCACGACCCCATCCTGGAGTCGCCTGCCGCCGACCATCACCGCCCTTCGGACCCGCAGGAGCTTCGCACAAGACTGCCCGATATAGACGGTCCGTTGTGTAATCACGGCTTGCTTTCCGTCGTGCAACATGTTTCGACGATTTAGCTTTTGATTACTGATTTGGCTTTTGACAAAGTTGTGTAAACGACGGTATGGCTGATAACGTGCGAACGTGGTTGCGTTGTTGTCATGCTTTAATACTGCACTGATACTACGATTGCAACTGTACCGAATCACACAATAAGCCACATTTTGGAATGTTTCGTGAATAAAGTTAACATGAACCATGCGGAGGACAAATTCAGCGCCCATCCACGCACTTCTAAGCCACCAAAAAAAAATATAATCGTGAATGTATCATGACAGCGTGCGGCTCATTTTGGAGATTATCTCAATAATCTAAGCCCTCTTGAACAACCTCCGGACGGAATTGGATATATGCTACCTCATATGGATCTTTGGTTGGTCTGTTTTGGCTGATATGCTATTTCACATTCGGGAGACACACCCTGACAGCTAGTCGGTCTCGCGCCTTCGGCAATTCATCGCATAATCTAAAATTAATTGACTTGCCAGAACCACTCAGCCATTTCTAGGCCCGCGGCGAAATTCTCCCGTGGCTTTTATATTAGCATACTAAACTACGCATGGATTCCAGTCTTGGATACGCGATTCTTTGTAATTAAACAAAAAGAAAGAAATGAATAAAATCGACAGAGCATGGCCGACGTGCTTTGATACTCGCTTCCCACAAGCGAGACAATTCTCACGCTCCATAATTAGGCCTGGGCAAATAGGTTCCCATTTGGAATCACCCTGCATGTCGAAATGGCCCCTGATCCTCTCCAAACATCAGGCACAATGGCTTTCCAGATTTATTGCTAATTGATTCTTAACCGTCCAACAACAGCAGCCCATTCAGCGACTGCAGGCCGATGACGACACCACACAGAGGTGGAGATGACTGCACGCAGACGCAGTATATCATCCACGTTGGCTCCAAGGCCGAGACCCGCTGCGCAGCGCGCAGCCAACACGACCAAGTGGCAGCTGTCCTGGCGTCCGAGTAATCCAGCCCTCTCAAGTGATGGTAGCTGGCAGCTGGTAGTTGGCTTAGCTGCGCAACCTGACAATATTGCGGCTTAACTGGGAGCGCTTTGAAAACGGCGATAGCCTTCAGAATGTTGCTGCAGGTGTGCGCTCTGGTAGGTACGTGGCGCGCACGCGGGTCGTAAATCCCCCCCCCCCGCGAGCCTGAGCGGCCCGTGCAGAGGAACCCCACCCCCGCCAGTGTGTTGGGATGGTACCTATGTCAATGCTAGGTGACTTCGGAGGGCAATGCACAGCATAAATCACCCTCAGATATTTTATATGGCATGCTCCCCCACTAAGACATCCGCAAGTCCTGTAAGTCTTACGCCTGAAATACGATGTTACTGAGACATATAAAAGAGGTCACAAAGAGGTCTCTCCAGGTAAAGGAGGGGGAAAGAGAGAGAGAGAGAGAGAGAGAGAGAGAGAGAGAGAGAGAGAGGAGAGGAGAGAGAGAGAGAGAGAGAGATAGAGAGAGAGAGAGAGAGAGAGAGAGAGAGAGAGAGAGAGAGAGAGAGAGAGAGAGAGAGAGAGAGAGAGAGGAGAGAGAGAGAGAGAGAGAGAGAGAGAGAGAGAGAGAGAGGAGAGAGAGAGAGAGAGAGGAGAGAGAGAGAGAGAGAGCTCCTAGCAACAAGACTGAAGCAGGACAAATGAGTGACAAATGAGTTTTCCATGAAACAAGATGTCATGGTTTTGTGAACAATAGGCAAACGTTCTTGGCTTCAAATTATCAAGCAAACCAGAAGCCGGATGTCAGTATCGTCACTTATGCTCTCCAGTTCACTCTCAAGAAACTTGCATGCGTTCCAATCGTTAAAATATTAGTCCATCGGCGTCAAAATGCAAATTGAAGAAGACAAATAGCAACACTTGGACACCATGCCAAATACTATAGGTCGGTTTCACCATTCATATAGATAGTGTTCCACCACCTGTTGGCCAGACTTGTGATCGATTCGGTTCAGAATCAGAATGGTCGCCAGAATGAAGCCAAAGTTGGGCGATTTAAGCTTCATTCGAATCAGTTTACTTGCAGTTGATCAAGGACCATAGGGAAATCTCCAGTCTCCAGGCTGCACGTATCTCACGCATAACAGTATTTGCGCAACACATGGTATCGTGTCCAGTGGCCGTGTCCATAGAAAACACATGATGTAGAGCCCACATCACGCGCGGGCATGTCCAGACGGCCCGGTCATCAGTCCGTCAGTCCTGTCTTCAGGTCATCAGGCGGTCAGTCCTGTCCACAGGTCATCAGTCGACCGGTGCCGTCCACATATAACGGGCTCGTTAGTCACTGATAACGTCCACCGGCCACGGGTGACCCAGCTGTATTCACAGCGCGCCAGTGTTCGAGATCACCGGCCCAATGGCCTCACTTGCAAGTCATCAGCCCGGTGAACAAGTCCACCAACGGTCACATCAGCCCGGTGAACAGGTCCGCCAGCGATCACAGCAGTCCGATGGACAGGTCCACCAGCGGTTACATCAGTCCGGTGAGCAGCTCCGCCAGCGGTCACATAAGTCGGGTGAACATGTCCGCCAGCGATCACATCAGTCCGCTGAATAGGTCCGCCAGTGGTCACATCAGCCCGGTGAACAGGTCCGCTAACGGTCACATCAGCCTGGTGAACAGGTCCGCCAACGGTCACATCAGCCCGGTGAACAGGTCCGCCAGCGGTCACATCAGCCTGGTGAACAGGTCCCCCAACGGTCACATCAGCCTGGTGAACAGGTCCCCCAACGGTCACATTATCCCGGCGAACAGGCCCGCCAACGGTCACATGAGCCTGGTGAACGGATCCGCCAACGGTCACGTCAGCCTGGTGAACAGGTCCGCCAAAGGTCACATCAGCCCGGTGAACAGGTCCGCCAACGGTCACATCAGCCCGGTGAACAGGTCCGCCAACGGTCACATGAGCCTGGTGAACAGGTCCGCCAACGGTCACATGAGCCTGGTGAACAGGTCCCCCAACAGTCACATCAGCCCGGTGAACGGGTCTGCCAACGGTCACATCAGCCCGGTGAACAGGTCCGCCAACGGTCACATAAGCCTGGTGAACAGGTCCGCCAACGGTCACATGAGCCTGGTGAACAGGTCCCCCAACAGTCACATCAGCCCGGTGAACAGGTCCGCCAACGGTCACATAAGCCTGGTGAACAGGTCCGCCAACGGTCACATCAGCCTGGTGAACAGGTCCGCCAACGGTCACATCAGCCCGGTGAACAGGTCCGCCAGCGGTCACATCAGCCTGGTGAACAGGTCCGCCAACGGTCACATAAGCCTGGTGAACAGGCCCGCCAACGGTCACATAAGCCTGGTGAACAGGTCCGCCAACGGTCACATCAGTGTTTGCGTGTGCAGGGACGACATTGGCAGTGACAATGACATTTGTTTACATAACCTACCCATTAAAGAATGGCGGTTGCAAGATGTGTGACGTAATGCACCTCAAGGACTTCAGTGACGAGATTCGCACCTGGCGACGTGGACCAAAATGGCAGCACAGAGACATACCATCACGCGAGTCGCACAAGCGAAAACCCTCATCTAACCAGGGCACCTATCTGTTTAGGTGTGGTTTCACAACATCCCAGTCTCGCGCTAAAAAAGTCAAGGGCAGTTGATTGCGAGCGTCAGCTTCAATGAAGCAGTATCCGAGTGCCTCCGTTCAATCCGGCTCTAGGTTGTTGCAATGAACTACAGAATATTGCATGCGTTGATGAGATTGTATAGGTTGTTGCAATGAACTACAGAATATTGCATGCGTTGATGAGAGGCGATTGAAAGCTGCCCTGTTTTTCCTCCTGGTTGCCCTGTGACTAACGTCTTCTCGCCCAGTTGTTGAGCCATGTCTGATCAGCTTGCCAGCAATGAAAGGCTTCGAATTCCATGACAATGTTCACACGACGCGAGTGACTAATTCAGTCGTCATCGCCATAGAAGCCAGGTCACCATCTCTGTGCCCACGTCCGCATGACAAAGGATCCCAGTTCACTGGCCACCACTTGTGCTCCGAGGACAGTGGTCCAGTTTTTCCACACACGGCATCCGATACCACAGCCGAGGTCACGGCCACAAGACAAGCAGGCGGTCACTCCATGGCGGTGTCCATGATGCGCAGACGGGCCATCAACCGATGCTGCCATGTCCACACGGCAGGGGGCGTCAGTCCACTGGTGTCATCCACGGGGCGATCATCTGATCATCACGCGGTCTGTTTGGGGGCTTGGGTCTTTAGTTCCATCGTCGTGATCAAAAGGCAACATTGCGATCGTACTCGTGCAGTGATGATCTCTGAAGGTTACCGGCCAAGGATAAAAACTACTAAAAACTTTTACCTCGGGTAAAAAATGCTGAGAAAACCTAGCGTATTAAAGCTGGCGAACTAGGTGTCTTTCAATGGAAGATGATTACACGTGCGCGGGTGGGGGTCAATTTGACCCGCCATAGGTTTTTCCGGAAGGGTTTCCGAACGGCGCGGCGTAGCCACGCCAAATTGTATAAGGCTGTAGAAAATTGAATAGCGGATCGTGTGGTATCAAATATTAGATTATCTTGTAGAGTCACTCACCTACGGCAGATCAAAGTCAGGCCATGGATTCACCGAAGTCAATTTCTAAGGAATCCTTCAATCTGATGGAACAGCGGAGTGTTGGACAAAGCCATACATCTCTGAGATACTTTCTTAGGCAACACAACAATGGGATGGCCAAATTCCATTGACCTAGGGTGGAGTAAGAAGGGTAACTTGCTGCATGAGGTAGTTTCTGACGATCATTTCGAATTTATTGAAAACAGGAACCGCATAAGACATTCCATGTCATTCCTAAAGGTCAGAATAGGTCACTGACCTAAAGTGGCGTCGGCCAACATTTCGTTTTAGAAACATATTACCTAGTGTAATATTTGTTGCTTGTTCAAATGCAAAATTCAAGGCAGTCTTGTATGATTTTGGTCACCATGACTCGAGGCCAATGGCCTTGAATGAACATGTGGCCTTTTGTTTAGAACAGGTGTCTAGGTTCTGGGACACTTTGCAGACCAACTTGGAGTTTGGCCTTGTTTGTCCTGATTTTACCAGAAGGTCATGACCTCGGGAACATTAGACTGTGACCTAAGTGAGCTCACATACAGGCCAATTCATCCCGTGAATTTTATGTTTCTAGCTCTCTTAGTTCCTGAGATCTCAGGAGGGGGTCAAATCGACCCCACCCCCACCCGAGCGAAGGGAATCCTACCGGCCACCCGAGTGCGTGTTAAAATGGCTTTTTCTGCGAGAGCTTCAGTCACGCTTTCTATTCCGAACATATGCCGGTGTCAACAGGAACAACACAGAGTCACAGCTGTCAGACTATGAAGCTTAGCTTACCTATCGCTACAGTGGTCAGGACAAAGGACCGCTCACAGCTGGGAGGCTAAGGCGCCGCTTCCCAACCTGCGACTGCGCCCCCGACTTAGAGCTGAGCTGTACCAACTTGGCAAGCGGGTTTTTCAAACTAAGACAATATTTTTATTAACAATACCGAGAAGAGGCAGCAGCAAGGTAGGCGAAATAACATCCCTCCTTGGTATAGAAGTTTTAAGATGGAAAGTTGAAAAAGTGACTCACTACCACGCTGCACGCAGCAGCGGATCCGTGCTTGGCACCGCTGATGGGTGAATGCACGCATGAACGTGAGCATCATCTACACCAGACCTTAAGAAGATGAACGCAACGCTAATCGGATTCCACTTTGCCGACCGCGAACAAGGATGCAAAACCAGCACACGAGCCGCCGGCGCCCAACACAGGTCACTAGCCGGTCGGCGACGACCGCGGCTGGCGACCTGTGCCAGCTGCTGGGCCCAGCAGCTGATACGCGTCACCAGCCGGCCAGCGTCGGCCCCGGCTGGTGTGCCGAACTCCCACCTGGTGCGTCCGGCGCCGGCGCGGGGTGCCGTCGGTGCCCTGTGGTCGTCCGTCGGCGCGGCCCACAGTCCCGGCGCGCCGCCGCCACAGCCGGCGCCGCGCCGCCGCGCCGCCACCATCGCGATCGCGCTCGGCTGACGTCACCCATGCCCGACAGGTCACGTGACCGCGCCGCGCGGAATGTGGCGCGGTCTGCAGCGACGTGCAAGGCCGGGGAGGGGGAGGAGGCTAAGTCGCGCATGGCGTGCTGGACCGCGGCGCTGTCACCCCCGTGTCGCGGAGGAGCCGCACCCGGGCGTCTGCCCCTCTGGCAGCTGCCTCGCCCACCCGGAACTGAGCTCAGCCCCGCCCGTTCAGCAGTCAGCGGCCTCAGCCCTGCCTCTCCGCCGGCTCTTTCGGTAGCTCCAACACAACTTAGCTCGGTTCTTCTAACAGAATCAGCGTCCCCTCTGCCCAGCTGCCTACAGCTCCAGCTTTACTCGAGTTCCTCCGCGGCTCCAGTTTCAGCTGAAGAGCGGTATTCGGGGCTTGCCTACATCCGTGTCGACCGCAATAGGTTCTCCATCAGGGAAGAGTTGATTACTGGGTGAGCTGAAGGCTTGTGGCGTTTTGGAATCTTCCTTATCTACAGACAACTTCCAGCGGAGCGGGAATATAGTCTCCCTCTTTCAAAGCCAAGCTCGGCGTCATGACGCACCTGTTCGTGATTGCAAGAGAGGTTAAAATTTGTGGCGGAGCCCTGGGTCTAACGATCAATGACGTCAGAGCCCTGTGGTCTCATGTCCAGATGAAAAGTAACTTCGTCACACACGGGCAATCTACTCACCATCATTGTCACGAATGTGATTTAATCGAGTCACCGTTTCTCGCCTCACACAAACAGGTACTACAACCCCCGCTTTATGTGAGCCACGTAAATCATATTCTAGGTGTGTGAACACGTGCATTCAGCCCTAGACGCTTACTTCGAGAGTCCATTTTTCAGCCCAGCCCGCAGCTTCACGATTGAGCGGCCAGATAGCGCTGGAGCGACCGACCTCCGGGACACCCTCATAGCGGCCAGACACCAGTGGAGCGACCGACCTCCGGGACACCCTCATAGCGGCCAGACACCAGTGGAGCGACCGACCTCCGGGACACCCTCATAGCGGCCAGATACCAATGGAGCGACCGACCTCCGGGACACCCTCATAGCGTCCAGACACCAGTGGAGCGACCGACTTCCGGGACACCCTCATAGCGGCCAGACACCAGTGGAGCGACCCGACCTCCGGGACACTCTCATAGCGGCCAGATACCAATGGAGCGACCGACCTCCGGGACACCCTCATAGCGGCCAGGACACCAGTGGAGCGACCGACCTCCGGGACACCCTCATAGCGGCCAGATACCAATGGAGCGACCGACCTCCGGGACACCCTCATAGCGGCCAGATACCAATGGAGCGACCGACCTCCGGGACACCCTCATAGCGGCCAGATACCAATGGAGCGACCCGACCTCCGGGACACCCTCATAGCGGCCAGATACCAATGGAGCGACCGACCTCCGGGACAACCCTCATAGCGGCCAGATACCAATGGAGCGACCGACCTCCGGGACACCCTCATAGCGGCCAGATATCAATGGAGCGACCGACCTCCGGGACACCCTCATAGCGGCCAGATATCAATGGAGCGACCGACCTCCGGGACACCATCATAGCGGTAAGCAGTCCAGACCACTTCCACTCACAGCTCTCCTACCAACCCCTGTCTCCACCAATCATGCTACATAATTATTCCGCGCGTCCCAAACAAATCAGGCGCCGACCGCTCTACTCACAGCTTCCGCGAACGAGAAACGCTTCGGTTCAGACACTGAGGTGGCACAACGAGGAATGATGAAGGTAGGAAGCACCTTAACCGAAAAAGGATAGTCCCTGTGCTGACAAAACGGGCATGTCACACTCGCTTGGTAAATGGAAGCGTCGACCACTCGCACCATCCAACGATAAAACATACATCCCGCTTCCATAAGCAGACAACCTAACCAAAACAATTAACTCAAAAATACGTTCATCGGGCCTCTCCATTTGAGGGACATGAAGACGTGGACGGAAGCTGAAGGACTATCTTGTTCAGCCATCCTTGACTTTCCCCGCTGACCCGCAGATAACTGCACATATGTCGCCTGCCAGGCTGATGTGATGGACAGGTGCACAACGCGCAATTCTATCCACCAGAGGGCATGTCAGTTGTGTACCCCTGATGAAAAAACCTCCTATGTTGGTGAGCAATTGTTAAATAACATGTGTCTTTACAATCCGCGTGCCAACGAACATGAAAAAATACGCGTTTCCGAGACGTGGAAAACGGACCTTTGCGAACCCCTCCCGGTAGTCGCATTCTACAAAACACCTCACGGCCATCATCCTACCAGAAAAATCGCTCTCAAAATTGGACGTACTAAAATAAAAGTAAGGATGAGGCTCCACTAAAAAAGGTAACTCACTGGCCATACGTCACTACAAATCAGACCTCACTGAGACGGCAGCTTGAGTACCACCTCAGCCTTTTATGGTCCACTCCTTGTGGCATCTTTATCCCGCATGTCGTCCTACGGTATGTGCTCAGCACATGTAATCGGTGATCTGTATTCGCTCGTATGTCGCTCTTGTGGTGCAAGTGCACATGATTGGGTTCATAAGTTCTGAGCCGAAGGTTCTTTCAAATGAGATCCTCTGGCACTGAAAAAACGTGATTTGTAATTTCGCTAGTTTGACAAATGCTGTATTTTGAAAACTGACGCTGAGGAAGCCGCAAAGGCGAAAGCCTGTGTGTTTTTGGTCCTTTTTGAAAGCACTATGGGGCTTATAATCATTGTTCTTTGATAACCACAAATCATGCTGGCCAAAGTAAAAAAACAGAACACAAACATATATACATGTACATATATATATATATATATATATATATATATATATATATATATATAGCATTAGTTCATTGTAAGTCACCATTGAACTGTGCGTAGGAATAAAATATTATCCTGCATGTCAGTCGGAATCTGGAAGACTGATACTGGGCCCGAGGTTTGAATTAAAAGCCAGAAAGTTGGTGGCGCATGCTGTTTTTATCCCTACTTCGGCCGTTAAGGACTGTATTGTGCCGTCACCGCAGGTAAATGGCATTGTTCATCTGACAAGCAGGAAATTTTAGCCTCGGACCTGCACTCGATTCTCTGATGAAGTTAACATTTTAAGTGTTTGTTAGATGAACAATACCATCTACCCGCAAATTGACTGAGCAATGCGACTTTCACAGTCGGAGTATGGAGAAAAAAAAATCGGGATGGCAGGCATTGATATTTTGAGCACGTTACTGAGCTCGACTCGAAGTCGTTGGTGCCGGTTGCGAGGTGCCGCTTTCAATGTATGTGTATCTGCATTAAGTCCTTTTTTGAGATGTTAGCAAGCATGTTTTGTAAAGGATAGAAGACTGGTTCCTTTAAGGATCATAAGCATAAGCACTCTCACTGCCGCTATGGTCGATGCTTTGCCCTTATGATCCCAGAAGTTCTGGCGTAAGTAGGTTAATTGCGATGGTTGCCAACCCTGCAGAAGTGATGTTTGAAATTGTTTAACGTTAACTGCATCTGACCTATCTGCTAATGCGTATATCAATCATCATCATGGCTATGTGCATTAAAGCTGTTAATTGCATCTGTCCTTAACGCCTGTCCCATCAGTACCACGAACTCTGAAAGCTTGCAAGCCCCAAAAATTAACTCGCAAAGAAAATTCGTGCAGAGATCCAAGCATAAATATCGAATCGTAAGTTTGCAATCCAAATTGTGGTTACAGATGCTTCAAATATTTGTTAGCGGTCCATGTCGTACTGAGATTGAAAGCGTGTTGTCAAAGCTGCTCATTTCCGCGTGTTTTGTTCAAATTTCATATGTTTCCACTTCGGACAGCCCACAGACCCCCACTGCTGGTCGGCAAAGCCCACAGGGAGACCCCGCCCCCAGCCCGCGCCTTATGAACCTGTGGGCTCGAAAGCGACCGCCCGGGTGAGGACAACTGTATCGTGGATTATAAGGTTGACGAAATCACATCTGCTTTGAGCCGGTGGGGCGAACCGGTCTTACAGGTGGAGAGGCTTTATTTAAAGAACAGCCAGCCCAACTATCCCGTAAGTATATGGTAAAGTAGTCGCAATATTCCATTTTTATGGTAACATTTTCGCTGTAGCGTACCTCAAATGTTTCGGACACAGCGAGATGGTTGTTTCCGCAGATGCTCGTTGGTATTCTCGACGCGGTTAAGTAATTGGCAGTGTGGTTTGCCAGGGCAGTGAAGGCTGTCACGCCACGCTAAATGTTGCTTAACACGCGCCCGGGTGGCCGGTTGAATACCCTTTGCTCGGGGGGGGGGGGTAATTTGACCCGCTGAGATCTCAGAAACTTAGTGAGCTAGAGACACTAACTTCACAGGGTGTATTGGCCTGTACATGAACTCACTTATAGCAAAATTTGGCGTTCCTAGGTCATGAACTTCGGGTCAAATAAGGTCAAACCAGATCAAACTTCAGATCGGTGTCCAAAGTGCCTCAGAACCTAGATACCTCTTCGAAACGAAACGAACGAACGAAACGAAAAAAAGATAGCGAAAGATCACTGGTGCCCATTCAAGTTTATGACCCGTTGGACTTTAAGAAGATCATCGTGACCAAAATCTCACAAGAATGCTTTGAATTTGCATTTGAATAAGCGTCAAAAAATACTCTAGGCAATATGTTCCTGAAAAAAAGAATGTTGAACTGGGTCATTTCAGGCCGGTGACCTGTCCTGACACATAAGAAGTCTATGGAATATGTATAATGCGGTTACCGTAATCATTAAAATCGAAATGAGTACCAGAACTTACGGCACACAGCAAGCTCCAAAGTGATAAAACAGATTGCTTTAGGCCTTGACCTGACCGTCTTACCTGACCCTAGGTCAATCGAATTTGTTTATTCAATTGTTGTGTTGCCTATGAAACTAGCTCAGAGATGTATGGCTTCGTCTAACACTACGTTGTTGTGCCAAATTGAACGCTTCCCTAGAAATAATCTTCGCTGAGTCCATGGCCTGACCTTGACCTGTTGTAGGTCAGCGACCGTACAAGGTATGTCTGAATGTTGGATACAAAACTTTTCGCTATACAACTGTCTATAGCAATACAAAATTTGGTGTGGGTGCACCCCACCGTTCGGAAACCATTCCTGAAAAACTTTCGGGAGTGGCGTCAAATTGACCCCCACCCGAACGCGTGCTAATGTCTCCTCTTCTGTACGTAAAACAGCAGTAAGAAAATTCCGTTGCAGAAAATGACGTAGCAGAAATCGAATGGCTTTCTAGTTTTTAAGGAAATTACGCTTCTTTTTGCCCGGTCATGCCTAGTCCCCATGTGAATCTTACCCACCCCAACCCACAACCCTATCTCTATCCCATCCCCGCCTGCACCCTGCCTGCCTCACACACCATGGTCCTCTCGCATTACATTATTCCTCCAGAACACGGCGTGAGGTTTAGGTACTGAATTAGAAACCTAAGTGTCAGATGCAATCTTGTGTGTGTGATTTAACGCGGTAAAAATTAATGAACTGATTTTGCGAGGCCTAATAGCCAAAGAACCGCATAAACTCACAACGATCTTGTTGGCTTATTCTTGGATACACTGCATATCGATATTCATATTGCGTATTGTCATATTATTTTACTGCATGACTATTTTGTTCCACCTATTTGGATAGCACCCAGAGATGCATGACGTCATGGAGACATCACATGAATTCTGCCAACTCAATGGTCGAACTGTGTTCAAGGTCAATAAAGAAATGGTTATTGACTTGTTAATGTTTTGAATGCGTCAGCATGAATAGGTGCATCAACGGACAGTAGTTGGCTTTCAAGCAGCTGAACGCATTTAATGCAAGTTCCGAATACGAACCGTGCTTTCTGATACGCGTTCGTAAACGTGCAGGCGTTTGGGCAGTTCTACTAGTTATGGCCGACAGGACAATGCGAATTGAATAACGTACGTATAACTGAAAACTAAAATGTAAGTCAAAACAAAACGTAAAACCACGGCAAGAGCACCACGTCAAAAACCAAAACACACGCATATAACGCTCGAAACAAAACAAAAAATACACGCATAGGCCACCGGCGCTGCCTATCGCGGCGTCCAAATACCACAGATGATGAGCCCTTCCGCTACAGTGGCAATTCTGACACATCGACTGGCAGCGACTCTGACGTCATAAAACGTCTTATGACGTGATCAAAGGATAATGAATTGCGGAGCATGTTTACTGAATAGTAAAATTGCGTTGTCTAGAGCAGTCTGTTGCTTTCAAAAGCGTACTTTTAGTTAAAAGTGGACGTTTCCATAGTATGTGATTCATGTCTCCATATGTTCAGATGGGGGACATTTCCCTTCACAGTGACTGAGTTTAAGCAACGGGTCGCCTTCGTCATACAATTTATTTGCAGTGTAGATTTGGGTCAAGGCAGGAGATTGTCTTGCCTCCCACCATACATGCGTGATGCAGATAAACCATGCATAAGTTAGTGATGATTGTACATTTCCGCCTCTCCTACCTTATAGTTTGGGATAGCATAATGTTTGACATTTGTTTGCGCATGCGATGAAAAAATATGTATGTGGGTCAGGATTGTGTTCGATCGAGATGAATCGATCAAAGACTTATGAATCATATCATCATTCGGTGTGATGATGATGATGACATGTGAGATGCTTCGTTTTATACAGAATAAATGTGATTCATGAAACAAATTATTGGCTCTGTCACAGCGAGTCGATAGAAATCGAATTAAGTTAACGTGAAGCCCAAGAATCGATTCAAGATAATTTCAAAAAAGTTTAGTACACAACCAGGATCACTAGAACAGAAAAAGCCCGCTATATTTTGGCTGTAAATGATTTTACTGTTTTAAAAAGCACAATAAATTCAGCACGCTAACATTGAATGTGGTATGAACCAA
Source organism: Pollicipes pollicipes (assembly GCF_011947565.3). Classification (NCBI taxonomy): domain Eukaryota; kingdom Metazoa; phylum Arthropoda; class Thecostraca; order Pollicipedomorpha; family Pollicipedidae; genus Pollicipes; species Pollicipes pollicipes. The sequence continues at coordinate 25,823,961 of NW_023596545.1, forward strand.
TACTGAATCGATTGACATGCAGCGAAGCTGTTTGAATCAGAACTGAATCAAGGGATAAGGATGCGAATCGACAAAAAAGTTTCACAAACTACAAACTGTTGTTTGGACCATATCCGAGTCGTTCAACAGGGGTCACGAATCCATAGTGAACCGATTCTTATAAAGCTGAACAAAAATATAGTTCTGCTGCACACCCAAATGGCTTTTTCAACCAAATATCCTTGCTATCAAAATCGATTTGTGCTAGTGATGCAAGGCCCTTTAAAGAGCATGTTCTGCGTTGAAAGATATTAAAGCAAGCACAAGAAATGGTGAAATTATCTCACATCAAACCATTGGCACGCTATTACGTGAAAAAGTGTGCTTTAGGCAACAAATCTCACTATTTAGTAAAGATGCTCCTTAATGCGTCACGGAACATTTGTATGGCATCAAAATGGCTGCCAAACTGGCCGTGCAAAATTGCAACCGTACCGGGCGGGCTCACTCACTTGTGTGGTAAGGTGACGTGGTAATCGGTACGTTGTTGGCATGACCAAAATATCGCTATGTGCGAGCGTTTGTTTCCCATTTGTAGTGTTTTTGCATGTCATCCGGGATTTTATGTTGTCTGAGTTATTTGATTCCCTAGTGTTATGCCCGTTAAAACTCGTACCATACTCGCTGTATTATGTAGCGCAAAACGTGATTCGTGTTCGTAATTTACACTGCCGGCGTAACATTGGTTGAGGGCCAACTTTAGTTGGTTTGTGCCAACAATCGTGCTGACGTAGGCCAGGCACGAATAACTCGATGATCATATTTACCTGCATAAGTTTGCGGACGTCTAGCTCAGAAACCGGAGGGTTTCAAACGTTAAGAGAGGCGAGGCTGTGAGCTGCGCTGAATGATCTTCAGAATGGCAGCCTCAGTTCAAAACCACATACAAATGTAGAACACTCTCTTTAATGAGAAAAAAATATGAAGCAGGGTGCGATTATGGTGGACACGGTGGGTAGCGCATGGCTAAGTGCCTGTATGAGGTGCGATAGAACTTTGGAGCAAGGCAAAAAGTACGTTTTCTGTCCTCTGTCCACTAACTGAAAGCGCCTACATTACTTTTAGGCGTCATTGAGGTGTAACATGCATTCTGTCGCGTTGTAATGTCATATTTGCTATGATGCTATACGATCATCGAACATATATATTTGCTATATTATTATTGCTTGGTGTGATATGAACACCGATCAGTGTGACAAAAAAACTGGGAGGCTGAAAGTATGTGGCACCTTTACACGGTCCTATTTCGCTAAGCCTCCCAAAAATGCATTTTTCCTGAAATTCTGGGCACATCCGATGCTGTTTACCCCGCATTGACGTTTGTGCTGCTTTGGGGGTTGTTATAGGGCCTTGCTTCGGAGTAACTGCCGGAAGATATCATGCCTGCTGCACACTAGTAATATTTCACGAGCACGAGTGGCCCGTGACATGAGCAGAAGACTATCCACGCACCATAATTACTTTGGCTGAGACATGAAGAAAATATGCAATGTGTATGGTAAAATTTGGCGCTTGGTTAACATACTTTGCATACCTCACTGTATATTATGATATAAACATCCAGTATGCGGATAATTCCAAAAAACGGGTACTTGTGTGCGGAGGATGAGTACTGGATATCACATTTTTTGTCATTCAAGATCCATTCGACATTGTTGCGAAAGCACATTATTTTGCTTTCGACTTTCACCTTAACCTTCCCGAAGAATTATTCAGGACTTAGCTTTCTTGATATTAAACCACTAAGCCTCTTCGCACTGAAGAACAAGTTTCACAACTTAAACTAATAAGGCTGTGATATACAGCTGCCTTAGCGGCACATACGCCGCATGGCTTGTGGTAGGCTTGAAATGCACCGAACAAGGCAAAAGATTCATACATGTAAGCTAAGGTACCTTTTTGTCATCATCTGGCATGAATGCTAGGCGATCACACCCAGCTGTGTAATCCAGAACACTGTATCAAGCTGGCAAGCTGTTCAAGTATCTTGCGGGATCCAGGAAAATACATTGGTCGTGCCTAAGAACGCAATGCAATATATCTCAAAATTTAAAGGTCCATTTCTCTCGGTGGATGGATCAATTCATGCGTTTTCCTGAACCAAATAGAGGACTTATTTAAGAAATACCATGCGAATTATTGCCTTTGTAGTGAACAAAAGTGTAGACACGGCTGACAGGTTTAGAAATGTGTTCTTAACATAGGCTGTATTTGGACGACACAAATCACAGAACTGAACTCTCGGTGTTTCGCTCGCGCCGCACCACCCCGTATCAGCAGAAACGCTACCACTGGTTTCGCTACCATGGAAGGCATGTCCGGCTGAATGGAAGTGATGCATAACAGTGCATGTGGCAGCATCACTCTTCAGTCAGCGCACACATGTTGGAGCTGCTTGGAATGTTATTTTTTGCTTCGCAGGCAAGGTTTGTTCACATCTCAATGCCCCCCAAACCTCGTATTCCTCCCTTCCTGGACAGAAACTCCCGACCTCTAGTGCCCAGGGATCTATTCCAAATTTTGGAAGCAAATCTTTCGGAGGTTTTCTCAAATTCGGGATGCAATTCCCACACTTTGGAAAGTTTTTTTTTTGTTCCAGAACGCAAGATTCGTGCTTAACTGTTGTACAAATATCTTTTTTGTTCCGGGATCATCTGTTGAAACTTATTTCTAATAAATTGATAAATTGTCTGTTTTTTTATATCATTCCGGTCACGTTTTTTCCTACTGTTTTATAAAAGCAAATAGCAAAGATGGCATAACCATACTCTCCTCGTTTAGCACAAACATGTCGTCGGGGCCAATGACATGCATGTAACAGAGGATGATGCGCTGTGACGGTACCCAGTGCAGCAGAGGTTTCATCAAATGACTGTTGTCCTTGGGCGGTCCGGAGCGAACAAGGAGAACCCAGTGGACAGATCGGTTGGATGACATTACCAGCTGGTTATGTCAGACAGGAAAGGCTGTACCCTGCTGCATAATGCATTTGTACATCCATTTCGTCAGCACGGGCGGCGGCTTGGCACTGATCCAACATGGAGGCTGGGTCGAGCACAGTTCGTCATCAGCCAACATGCGGCTAACAGCCTCCAGCTCAACCGCTCCACGGAACATCCCTCAGCTTCACCTGCAGA
>NW_023596545.1:25832136-25856793 GCF_011947565.3 Pollicipes pollicipes
TCGTGCACGGCCGGCCAGCACGGGCGGAGCGTGCACCGCACTCCACGCGTCGTGCACGGCCGGCCAGCACGGGCAGAGCGTGCACCGCACTTCACGCGTCGTGCACGGCCGGCCAGCATGGGCGGAGCGTGCACCGCACTTCACGCGTCGTGCACGGCCGGCCAGCACGGGCGGAGCGTGCACCGCACTTCACGCGTCGTGCACGGCCGGCCGGCACGGGCGGAGCGTGCACCGCACTTCACGCGCGCGGCGCATGAATGGCGTCCATATACTCCGCGAGCCATGTCCGGGGCGTCCCACAGCCTGGCCCAGACAGGTGGGTGACCTCCTGTAGATGTAGTTGTAGTTGTAGTTGTAGTCTAGCTGTAGTTCAAGCAATGCTGAGTGGCTAGTTTTTGGCAGGCGTTTTGTCGGATGAAAAAGTTGCCTGACTGAATTTTAGCAATGGCCAGTACAGCTGTCATTGTTTACAAATTCCCGAATACCAAACAATCGTAATTGAGGATTAGAAAACCGGAGATTTCAGCACCGATCGTGCGTTGCCTTAATTTCTTTGCAAAATCGCATGTCATTTACACGCAGGCCGCTAGCTCGCTGAGTGATTCATATCACAAATCAACCGGTAAAAACATTGACAACCACAAGGCGACGCTTACAGGAAAGCATGTCACGCATAATTTTACGAACCAAGACTTACGGATGCGCATCCTTGCAGCCACCCGTGTGCTGTTTAAATGTTCCTACAACGCTGGTCACTGGGCAAGCAGCATCACGCCAGCCTGACCGATGCGATATATGATGCGCTTTTCAAGTGTCAAGATAAGGCTGGGGGAGGTCTACCACAGCCTGGTTACCGAGGATTAAGAAGACGTTCAACTGAGCTTCATTCCGGCACGTCGTTTACACAAATCACTCGGAGTGCCACTCAAAGTAGACGGCGGGTGTTTTTGACCATCATGAAATAAAATACATTGTAGCATACATGCACATCCTGCCTTTAAAATGTAGTTGTGCTTGTTATTTGATCAAGGACATGCACTTTATCTGTTACTGTCTTGTTGGTATGGTCAAAGGACAATTTCGGGTGAAAAGCTGTAAAAGACGGCAAACATAATGAGTAAAGTTCACCCCGACTAGACCTGCAGTCCACCCCTAGATGATGTTTTTGGCACAGGCCATGCGCTGCCCCAGCCGGGAGCGCCCCGGGGCGGCGGACGCGGTCTCGGTGTCGCGCGCGGCGTCACCGGCGCCGCTGCGGCGGCCCTGCAGCCGGCGATTGAGGGCCCTCCTCGGCTGTTTATTGCCGAGTTGCGGAGGGTCCGCGCCGCCGTGCAGGCTGAGTGGTACCGGGGTTCGCAGGGGCCGGTTGACGTCAGCCGACGGGCCACCCGCGGAAGGGTCACCGGGTCAGGTCACAGGGAGCGCTGGGGCACAGTCGGGGTCAGGGCGTGACCTACCTCATGGCCGGGTCAGATCGCAGGGGCACTAGTCCCGCCAGGTCACGCCAGGTACGCCTGGGCTGGCCGACACGGGATGTGCGCACCAACAGAGACCAGCGCAGGCAACTGTCCGTGCACGGGCGCAGGGCTGACCCATACAGTGCAGTCTCGGGGGGCCAATAGTCCGTACAGGACTTGACCGGCCCGAGTCTGCGGCTGGGCCCAGCCAGCGAGGCCACGGCTCGGCCCTGTGGTTCAGTCGAATAAGGCCACTTAAAACTGGCAACCTCCACCACTGTATCACACTTATATTTTTCGTTATATTCCTAAGAAAACATAATAAAAACCACTGGTTTGCATCACTGCATGACGACATTTGACAGGAAAATCACATGACGCCGGTGTTTCAAGCTGCGTTATTCCTTTTCCATTTTAAAGTGAGCTCATCGGTGACTGCGACCGCAAGTGAAAAAGTTTGCCCACCAAATACCAAACATCTGTTCCGTTATGCAGCAAACACAAATAAAAAACCACAGGCGGCGCGGTCTGAAAACTGCGCCCGAGTGACGTCACCAGCACGCCCACCGACGGCAGGCGGCGGGGGCAGCTCTGCCGAGCCGAGCGGGCTGACCAGCTCACGAATGCTCTGCATGACTCTCTCCGACACTGCCTGACTTTTTGACTGAGTCACTGCCCATGTATGTATCGGCCGCTAGTCAGAGGGTCAGAGTCTAATGCATAGGTAATTGAGCTTCACTCACCGCGCCTCAATGAAAATGCTGAATGCCTTGTCCTTCATGTAACCTTTGAGGGCATCCTGGCAAGGCGCCAAACTTTCATGCTACAGAATGGTGCAGTGGCATTTCAACGATTGAGAATGGAGGCATGTTTTCATGTGAAGCACTTTTATACGCAGTGTTGTTAGGGGCGTAGTTTCGAAAAATGTGTTGGCGTCTGAGCAGCGGGAAAATTAAGAACACTGCCCCATGTATACCAACAAGCATGCTTTCACGGCTTTAACCCTGCACTTACTCCTCAGAGTTGTAGGGGGGGGGGAACCCATGTTCGGGAGGGGGCAGCAGCCCCCATTTGAATAGGAAGCTACAACCCCTGAGTGTCATAGTTCATAGTAACATACGATGTGCGGCTTTCGTATCGATAATTATGGATCATCAAACGGCTGTTTTAATGCGCATCAACATGATAAAACTATCCTTCATTGCTACCACTGCATTGTTCCAAACCAAAAGGCAGCTAGAATTGAGAAACGGACTTAAAGGTGAAGAGCTAAGCCTCCTGCCTCCATTAGCTTTTTGCGACCAGCTGTGTCATTACTGTCTGAAATATCTGTTGCTTGGCATTAGAAGTGCGGCTGAGTAGCATGAATGTGAACAGCGTATGCACGTAAACTTAGCATTCACCCTATATAATAGTACATCGAGACGTTTGTGTACAGTACGTCGCGAACGAGACACTCATAAATCAGACAAGGACAAAGCCGAAGTGATTCATGCCATAACACAAGGGGCCGCGCTCAGTGATTTGGTCATTTGTCAATAGAGCATACCGTGCAGTAACTTAACACAAGCTCAGGAGGGAAATTTCACTGGGCGCAAATACCCGGTATTGTGTGAGTAAGAATCGGCACTGTCTTCGTTTTCAAATAATAGATGCATAGACAATAATTCAAAATATTTGAAGTAATCGGGGGCATGGGAACATTTCTAAAAGTACATTTCTGGGATGTTCCTATGCCCTCAGTAACGTTGAAAGCTATTTAGCATTAAAGGTGCCAGCAATGCTTGTTCACTTAGGCGGTAGACACCCATCCATGTGGTCTATTTTTGACATGCATTATCCGGTTCTCATAAAAACCCAAATACGTGTATCGTTCACCCATCGCCACTGTTGCTACGATCATGCAAGCGATGCCTCCCTTTTACGCTTAACTCATGTTGGCTTCAACCACTCGAAGACATAAATCCGATCTGAACGACATTCTTTGGGATGATATGAACGATTCCATTCCCACACGTGGGAAGCCCGACTGGAGGCTGCACCGCGTGCTCGCCCTTGCGCGCTCGCTGCGTCCTGGTACGGCTGCGCTCCGTAATTGGACCAGACTGACCATGACGCAACAGTGCCAGACGGCTGCTCGAACCTCAACAAACAAGCCGCTGTCCGTCCCGCCCCGAAACACGGCGGGCACCTGCCTGCTGATCGGCCGGTGTGGGCCACAGCCGAGCCTCCTCGGCGACTGCAGCGCGCGACAGGTCACCAACACGGACGGCGTCGTCACTGGGGCGGCGCGCGGCGCACGCGTACGCGCTCTCGTACGCACCTGATCACCTTGAGCGCGGAGTGCGTCGGTCGCGGGCCACCAGCGGCCGCCGTGTGGGCCGACACTGCGACGGGCGGGCGCGCCGCTGCCCCCCCCCCCCCCCCCACTGAGCAGCGCGGCTGATGCCGGAACGGTGCCGCGCCGCTTCCCAACCGCCGCATAGGAGGAATGTGGAGCGTGGCTCAGCGTAAGTGAGGAGGGCCGGTATGGAAGAAAGATGTGGGGCGAGAAAAAGAGAGAGTAATGGAAGGAAACATTTAGAGAGAGAGAGAGAGAGAGAGGGAGTAAGAGAGAGAGAGAGAGAGAGAGAGAGAGAGAGAGAGAGAGAGAGAGAGAGAGAGAGAGAGAGAGAGAGAGAGAGAGAGAGAGAGAGAGAGAGAGAGAGAGAGAGAGAGAGAGAGAGAGAAGAGAGAGAGAGAGAGAGAGAGAGAGAGAGACAGAGAGAGAGAGCGAGAGAGAGACAGAGAGAGAGAGAGAGAGAGAGAGAGAGAGAGAGAGAGACAGAGAGAGACAGAGAGACAGAGACAGAGACGGAGACAGAGACAGAGACAGAGACAGAGACAGAGACAAAGACATAAGGCGCTTAAACAGGGGAGAGGCAAGAAAAGATTGTGTTCATTCGCATAAAATTGTAAAAAGTCTGAGCCATTTACCAGTATTGGGACCTTAGACCTTACCTATATTGAGAAGAAAACCACGAGGTTTCAAACTGCTACGTGTCTTTGCGCGGATACCTGTGCAAGCCAAAATGGTCCACATTTTGTCTAAAGGCCTCATGCTCCACATTTGGAGATATCTAAGCAAGCATCAGATGTGATGAAATAGGCCCACTTTTAGTTATTGGTATGCTTTAACACGCGACCGGGTGGCCGGTTCAATACTATTGCTCGGGTGCAGGGGTGACCTGGGTCGTTTCAGGTCAGTTAACTATCCTGACATTTAAGAAGTCCATGAAATATGTGTAACGCGGTTCCTGTTATCAATAAGCTCGAAATGAGTACCAGAAACTGTCCTACACAGCAAGCTCTTGAGTAATAAACATTTTGTTTTGACCTGGGTATAACCTTCATACCTGACCATAGGTCAGTGGAATTTGCTCATTCAATTGTTGTGTTGCCTACGAAATTATCTCTGAGATGTGTGGATTCATTTAATGGTCTGTTGTTGCATCAAATCAAACATTTTCCTACAAATCGTCTTCGCTCAATCCGTGACCTGACTTTGACCCACCGTAGGTCGGTAACCTTACAAGGTACATCTTAAAATTTTATATCAAACGATCCGCTATTCAATAGCCTACAGCTATGCAAAATTTGGTACGGCTATGCCGCGCCTTTCGAAAACCATTCCAAAAAACTTTTGGGAGTGATCAAATTGAGCCCCGACCAGAACGAGTGTTCAAGTGGAGACTGCTCTAGACAACACAATTTATCTATTTAGTTAATATGCCTTTTGATACATAAATGTTTGACTGCGTCATCGCACCTTGCACGACACTGATTGAGAGCCAACTGACCAGGCATGCACGGCGGCACAAGTATATTTGTGTTGGCCTTGATCGCCGCATAGGTAATGGAATGCCAGGATTTGAGTGACGTTATTGTGGCGTCATGGATGTTTGGGTGACATTAAAATAACCTGCACGAAATAGTCTGCACATCTTCACGGGCTTGTAGTTCAGAGACAAGAGATGTTCATGTCTTAAGAATGACAAGGCTGTGAATTGCACCAAATGATCTTCAAGATGGCTCCCTTTAGGCTCCCAGACACTCCCTTTAAGCTTAAGCATTTGCCACCTTTGGAAAGATTATCATGTGTTTAAAGCAATTTTCGCGACCAAAGAAACGTTGCTCTCATCCAACTCTATCAACCTCTTCATACAAAGGCTCATCTCGTCTTTCGTTGCTTTTTTAAAGCACCAAAGACGCAGTTTTATTTTGTTCTGGCGTCTGTTGCCGTTGAATAATACCGTGATATGTGTCTTCAAATGCTTTCAATTTTACCCGCCTTTCATCGGCGTAACCAAGCTTAAAATATTACTGGGATCCGTTTCTATTTTGATGTTTATAAGGACAAATCGCGCGTCTCCTTAAGCACCTAGCTATCCGAACTGGAATTGGGTCGTCCGGGAGTCTCCCTAACCTTTCCAGCCGGTCCCAGAGGACGTTACCAGTATTTTTTCCAGCATAAACGGAAAATTGTGTAAAACGTTGGAAACAGCAGCATCGTTTTGAAAGGCAGAATTCCGTCAAGACTATTCAGACTAGGTTCAAATGTTGGGTGGATATCATCAGCATTTCCAAGGGACTCAAAGCGAGTCAGAGTGTTGTGTGACGGTACCCGGTTGACTTGGTTCTCCTGGTGGATCCAGGGGCCCCAGTCTTTTCTTTGTTATGTATTTCAGCAGAGAGGACTATGGTATTGTCTTAAGGTCTTTTTTGACAACAGAGTTTAATTGTTACTTTTCTCATTCCACTTGGCCATTTTTTCACGCTGCGCGCTCTGATCGTTCTATGGGACGCTCTGACTCTACTTTATCATCTACTCTCCACTGTAGGACCCTATACGTACTATATATACTCTACTATATGTCTATACTACGCTACTGCTTTCCTATGGTGCAACCTGGACCTAGAGGAAGCCATAGGTGGCTTCCTTTGACTAGGTCCATGAGAGTTACATTTGTGAGCTGTCACTCACGCACTCATACACTCAACACTCATAAATCACTCGGACGCCTTGCCCGTGCCGCGCTGTTCCGTGCACATCGAAATAAATGATTTAGTCGTGGTTTCCACTTGCTTTCCTACGTGCAGAGCCGGCGCTGTTGACACCTCCAGCCTTATGGGATCAATTCGCATCCCAGTGATGTACGCTGTGCCTGATCACTTTTTGTACGCGGACAATGCTTGCGTCAAATGACACTTTTCTCGATATGGGGACGCTTTATTCAGTCTTTTTGTTATAATTTCGACGGCTGGCCTTTGCACAGCCTGTTTCTCCTACATATATCAGCACTTTATGTCTGCTTAATCTCAAAACGCACTCCCTTTTCTAGCGCGCTGTGACCAACACCGGTAGCGGACGGGCGTGAAACTGTGTCATGGATCGTCACGCTGGTCAAACCCGTCGTGGGTGCAACTTTCAAGACAATTTGTGCAGCCGTCTGTGCTGTGCGTCCTTCTAAAGAAATACAGCACGCCGACAAATAATAATTTTGCGCTCCTGATTTGTTATACTGGATTTAAAATTTAGTGTGATATGCTTGGCTAGCACGAGAGAAGAACACGTTTTCACCGGTGAACATAGGATCGACGATCTCGTAGACACAAGAATTCCCGAAGTAAAGCATAGAAATACCAGCGCATCGTGTATGCCGCAGCTAATGTTACCTCATCTGGAGCAATTTCGTTCCGGTTAGTTCACATGGGATCAGGCCTCCGCCAGCCGACAGTAAATGGAAAACCGATCCATTCGTCTGATAAATGGTCGCCCACTTGCTCATCACGGTTGAGGCTCTCGGCGCCGCCTGGACTTTGGATATGGTCTGTCCTGACAGTTTGCTGCCCCTAGGGTAACTAATGACGGCCGCCATGTCGCGGATGTGATTACGGTGATAGCTTGTCAGACCAAAATCCTATGTAAGTGCACGTCATGGCCTGTAGGCAATTCACAGCCGCCTCGCTCATCACCTACTTCCAGAGGTTTCCACAGGATCGACGACCGGCTAAGCAATGCTGTTCTTGCACAGTCCGTCTACACGCATCCTGCAATTCACTGAGGATGCGAAGAGGGAAACTCATGGAAGGGAATTTCATTTTTCTAAGCGTTTTTATATTGAAGGGAATGTTCAAGATTTGAAGAGATGGGAGCAGCATCAGATATGATGAAACAAGCTCCCTTTAAGCAATTGGTATACTTTTGAGTAGAAAAGATTGCTCTAGACATCACAAGTTCTCTGTTTGGTAAATATCCTCTTCAGCATATCTCTGTTAGATTACGTCGTCTTTCCTTGCACGACATTGATTGGGTGGCGATTGACGGCCGTGATATTTGGAAATGGCGCTAACAAGCGCAAGATATTAACGAATCAACCATTACATTTCTCTTGGTCTTCATCACTGAATGGCTTTTGAAATAGCTGGATTTCAGAGACGTTTTTATGACGTCATGAATCCCAATGTGACCAGCAAATACCCTCTCTGAAACAGTATCCCTATCTTCGCGGGTGTTTACCTCACTAACTAGACGTGTTTAGACCTCAAGAAGAGCAGGGCTGTGAATCACACCGAATGATCTTCAAGTTGGCTACTTCAGTTCAAACCCCTTTGGAAATGCATAACACTTCCTTTAAGGGGATTGAGCATGCCGTAGCATGGTGTGTAAGCCACCAATACAAAAGTATTAAGTTACGTCGTTCGTTTTGCTCAGAGTTACCTCTTCACGATGAAATATTTCTGCGAAGTTTTGGCTTGAAAGTGGGGTTTATGGGAGGCGGGTATACGCTAGAGGTATAGTGGACAGTTGTGGCGGCGTTGGTATCAAATTACGGAAGAAAGGGCGCAGAAGCGTTAAGCGTATAATGACAAAATGGACTAACGTTAACATGAAGCACAAATGTGTTAAAGGGAACCATGGATCTGTAAAGACGGACGGAAGTTTTGCAGCATCAGTTGGTGGGGATGGAACTAAGGCATACGATGCCCGAACGAGCAGGACTGGACCGGACAGAGAAGAGTAGGGCAGGGCAGGGCAGGACAGGGCAGGGCAGGGCGGGGCAGGGCAGGGCAGGGAAGGGCAGGGTAGGGTAGGGTAGGGTCGGGCAGGCAGTGTAGGCCAGGACAGGACGGATGGGGCAGGACGAACGTGACGAGACAGGACCGACGGGACAGATTGGGCCCGGCCCGGGTCGGAGTTAGTCCTCCTGCTCGATCGCTCCTTTTGACATTTGGTAACTGGGTGTGCTATCTTAGGGACTCATTGGCTTATCCCTGTTGTCATTATGCATTCCTACTGAGTCCCTTTTCTCAATTTTTATATCTATACACTTACTAAATAATGCCTGTTAGCCTAAGCCACTTGGGTTAGCTCAGCTATTCTGATTTTGTATAATTGATCACATTTCCTGTTCGTTCTTCCTGGCACTTATCCCTTTTGATGTGAAGTATTTTGTTTTTCCAAATATACTTAAAGGGGGTGTTTCACTTTTGAAGATATTGAAGCAAGCATCAGATGTGATGAAACAGGCTCACCTATAACTATTGGTACAATTCTTAAGTGGAAAAGACTTTTCTAGACAGCACAATTCTCTGTTTAGTAAATATCTCCTCAATTAGTAATGATTTCATCACGTCATCGTACGCTGCACAACATCGATTAGGAGCCAATTGGCGACTGCTTTATTTGGAAATCGTGCTCACGAACGCCAGATATGAACGCTTTCATTATTTTTTTTTGGGGGGGGGGGCCTTGATCGCCGCATGATTTATGAACTGGCAAGATCTGAATGACGTTATTATGACGTCATGAATGCCAAGGTGGCTTTGAACTACTCTCTCCGACATAACTTGCCCCATTCTCGCTGGTGTGTAACTCGAAAACTAGAGTGGCTTAGGTCTTAAGAAGGGCGTGATTCAGCACCGAACAGTCTTCAAGATGGCCGTTTCAGTTGAAAACCATGTATAAATGTGGAGTACATCCTTAAAAGTTATATCCATAGGTTCACATCAGGTGATTGAAGACACGTCCTCATCGCGGAGACTTTTTGGCAGCTTAAGCCATGACCTAAAGACAGTTTATGGGTAAAAGGCAACGAATCACGTACAGTCGCTTGATTTCGTCGGATGACGTCGACAAGATCACGCTTGAAGGGAACTAGGCTAGCGGCCTGCGTGTCTGGTGATATTTTTTAATGGATCACCGGCAGCGTACGGCAATCTCCTCGTCCATGGATCTGTTTTGGGATCTGCTAATCGAACCTGACAGTGTTGGCGGGTTTCGTGTCCGCGAACTATGAGCGAGCACATTGACTTCAATACCTTTGTCTGCCCGGTGCCCAAGACTGATTTTATATTAAAGCTTAAGTGTAGGTTGGGCAGCCTGAAAATGTGAATGAATTTGGAAGGCCGTCTGGTATGTTCGTGTTAGACACTACCGCCCTAAAAACTACGTGCTTGCTAAAGTTATCCACGTGCGAATCCTGAATACTTTATTTTACTTTTGCAATGCATCTGACACCAGTCTGTTCAGAAGCTTCATGGTGGTGGAAGGTTGAGCACAACTTGAAAGCTTCTTTTGAACTTGGAGCAATGCAAACATGATGGCATATGTTATGAAAGGCCCGCCAGCACTGACAGGCTGGCGTGGCATACGACGAGGTGGGAATGGCAAAGAAAGATGAGCCCGTGGCATGCTAGAATTATTAGACAGTGGCTTAAGGCTCTCCCCGATAGTGTGGGGGGGAGGGGAGGGGGCGGGAGAGAAGGAGGGTCGATGCGACAACCCCTAAAGTTTTTTGAGGATACTTCCCGCCCCGCCCTTCCCTTCCCGGCATTTTGCGCAATCGCGCCCAAATTTTCTGCAGCCTGTGGGTCGCCCATAGGCGCCACTATGGAGCCATTGCGCATGTTTTGAGACTAAAAGCGTGTTCCCAGCTGTCTGGTTTCTGAGAGCGGCGGTTTCTGGCAAACACTGCACGGTGGTATACGGCCTGTGCGGCGGGGGGTGGGCGGTAACCAACGATGCTGCGGAACGCTCGCGGTGGCCGACATTGTTATATTCTCACAGGCATATGCTCAAAACACATAAATATATGCGCCATTGTGCTCAAGAATTAACCAAGGAGCTCGTCTTTTGAAATTCTGTGTCGCCGGAAGACTAAGCCTTGTATCTATGATGTTCTAAAGCTGAAAAGTGCGGTTTTCACGAAAATACCTTTGACGTGGCAGAATGGGGTCAGACATTGATCTAAAAAGAAACAGAACAGTACCAATCAGCAATCATATTGTTGTAACCAATCTGCTGGTGTTTTCCAATAACCTCTACGTTAATTAATTTGGAGACTCGAGGGGCTCGCATCGACCCCCCCCCCTCCCCCCCACTAACAGTCCCCGTTATGAAAAACGGAGAAAGAGGGCAAGGGCTAACGTGCTATTAAAATCTTCTTTAAGTGCACCATATACGTGTATCTTAAACACACTTTCCCATCACGAATGCACCTGGGAAAAAGATCATACATTGACATGTCAACAGAGGCTACGCCCCGCCCCAGTGGTTGGTAAAGTTCCACAAGGACATATGTAGCTCAAACTGGTCCATTTTCTGAAAATTCGAACGAATTTCAGCGTGTTAAATGGTAAAACGATGCTGGCTGGCTTTCTTTGGTCTCGGCCTTTTTTGGACGCCTTCACTCATTTAATCATTTTGCCACCTAGACACTCCCTGCGTAATTTTAGCGTTCATCCTTTTGAAACCTTTGTTATTTGACTTTTCTATGCACGCTTGTATTGGTTTTAATCAGTTTTAAACTCGTCGTCTTTGTTTTTCCTAACCATCGCATCAAGCGGTTCTATTTAACTTTCCGACTGAACATCCGCATCAAATCCCACTCTGTCATTACCCTCATCCGCGCCCACTGGGGGAGAGACAGAGTTTTAGAAATAACTTCGGAGCCTATTCAGGCAGGTCTACCAAATCTTTCTTTATAAGCGGTAAAGAATTCGGAATATTCTGGAGGAGGGAATTTCAATCAGTTCACTGCGCTATGACGTCATCGAACTTGAGCCTTGAACGGTACCTTCAGCCTCTTTGCACTGTAATTCGCTGCTTCGTGTTCATATTGTTTTGACGCAGCCCATAGACTGGCTTGACCTTCACCATGTCAGGCTCAGGCACACTGTTAACCCCCGCCCTAATAGGGGTGGGGTAAATCGATGCAACCTCTCCTAAGGCTTTTAAGAACGCCAAGCCACAACATAAGCTTTTAAGAACAGCATAGCGTGCAATCGCGTCTTAATTTGCAGTAGCCCATAGAACATCCATTGTGCGTATTTTGACTAAAAAAAGTGTCACTACCTCTACTGCTTCCGAAGCACCGGCGTTTTTTAGGAGCACCGCTCGGCAGTCTACGCACGGGCGGCAGGCGATAGCCGATGATGCCGAGAAGCGCGTGCGGCGGGCCGGCATTGTTACGCTTACGGAGTTATGCATCATAAAGGTGTAATAAAGGCACGTAAAGCCACATCCCATTGTGTTCAAAACTGAACAAGGAATATGCCTGTTTAGGTTGAATGTAATTACGACACATGGTCTCGTACATTGATTTCTATACCATTACCCAAGATCAAGTAACCAGGAGCGCTCCCCCCTCTATCTCAACGACGCAATGAACCTTACGTTAACATCGGAAAACGTAAAACCAAGTCGCGGGGCTCTCAGCTAGGAAGAAGAAACAAACATAGAGAAACAGGCGAAGGGGTGGTGCCGACCCGGCAGGAATTGTGTTATGCAATAGGCAAGGACAAATCATACATGAGAAGGCTTAAAGTAGTCATAGCTAAAGCCAGCTAAAGACAGCCCGCTAGAACTACCCAATACACTACTACTACCCATTCACAGTGTGAGTGTGAGGCTGGATGTGCGCCTGGCGCGCAGGGCCCGCCGCGGTCGGCCACCGCGTGACCTTGGGTCAGCAGGCGTCCGCCCGTGGCCGGCGGCGGTGGGTCACGTGACCGGGCGGGGAGGTTGGGACGGTTCGGGACGCATAGAGGGAGGATGCTCGGGGCGACCGCGGCTGAAAGGGTGTCGTGGCTCGCACTGCGCCGTAAATACAAGACGAAGAAACGCAGACCTTGTATTAGTGAGGGATGTCAGTCACATCAGTCGGAAGGGCAATTATCTGGTCATTTTCGTGCTGGGTTTCAAACTGGATCTTCAGGGAGTCCATCCAGATAGACGGAGCTTGTTGATGGAAGAACTCCCAAGGCCGGTGCCATGAATTTGGGTACAAGTATATGACTTTGGCTATATCACAACGTCCTTATGGAGCATGGAGGAGGTTAGGTATGGAGTGAGTTGCGCACATACGGAGCAAAAATTGATATATTTCAAAGATATTGGTGATGTTAAGATTTGGTCTCGAAATACTTCCGGATGATGTTTTTAACAGTGGATAATTAGTGATGGGCTATATATGAGCATGTTAACTCGAAAATGTTTGATTTTCGGTAACATTTGACTTTTGACCTTGCATAATAGGGTAAATTTTGATTTCACAAAACAAAATTTGTCACTATTGTGCGATCGTTCTGAGACAAACCCACTGCCTTTTCTGCTAACCTCTACATTTCTCAGTTTGGGAACGGTAGGGGGGTCGCATCGACTCCCCCAGATGTTCGGCGGTAAAACGGCGTACCAGGGTGAGAGAACGCCAATGAGGGTCAAAGCGGATCACCTTATATGTGTCGAGTCAGAGCAATGCGGCATGTCTATTTGTGATAATTGAGCCGATGTAACTATCACATTTCGAAACTAATGAGTTATTTCGTTCGCGTGAAACGGAAGAACCGGCATACCCTATACACATCCAACAATGTACAATACACTAACTTGGACTTTCCAAACCTTACACACTGGTCTGGCTTTCATCTTTGGCCTTTGTTATGCGAATGATCGGATTCTGAAGCTCTTAACATCGAACACGCCATTTAATTTATGACGAACAAAGCTGTGGCAATATGAACATTACTATTAATGCCAGGTGGCCTTGAAGGCCTAAAAAGCTTTTGCTTATTGTAAGGTATTTTGCACGACTCGTGACGTCATAAGTCACATGAAAGATGTCAACTCCAACGATTCGTAGATAAGGCTGACCAGAGCTATCGATTTCCGACGTATTATTTTCCGATCCAACGGCTCAAGGCAAAAAAAAGTATACCGAGCGCTTTTACCCACTGACGATCGTAAGTTAAATTCAAAGGTTTGGAGCATGGAACAAAAGAGTTGAAAACATGTCTCCTACATGGCCGTGCAAGATGAGTATATTTTTGGTGTGGCATGCCATTTTGTTTACAATGAATATCATCAGCCAGCTGTTGCGGTCCCGGTTCTCGTGCTCTTCCCTCGGCATTGCTTCCGGCGTCGCGCAGGTATCCGCCCGTGTTTCGACCGCGATCAGCGGCCGTTGGGTCGGGCCTCGAGCGCCGGCCGGTTCTTCAGCGCCGCCCGGTCCGCTAGCGCCGCCCGGGCCCCCAGCGCCGCCCGGGCCTTCAGCGCCGCCCGGGCCCCCAGTGCCGCCCGGGCCTTCAGCGCCGCCCGGTCCGCCAGCGCCACCCGGTCCGCCAGCGCCGCCCGGTCCGCCAGTGCCGCCCGGTCCGCCAGCGCCGCCCGAGCCCCCAGCGCCGCCCGGTCCACCAGCGCCGCCGCCGCGTGGATCGCTCACCGACGGGCGACGCCCGCGATGGCTGCTGAATGGCGACTGACTGATCGTTTGGCTCAAGAGCCAATCAGACGCCATTGGTCCTGGTCAGGGGCGGGCGGCCTCGATTTGCCAACGTGCTGAATAAATAACTACCAAAACAGCATGCAGAGCCGTTGATGATAAATCGGCGCCGGAGATGTTAAACAGTCGGCCAGCGCACCGGCGCGTGACCTCCGGCTGACACCATGGGACAGAGGCGGCGTCAGCACATGTCATCCTGCGCTGGAACTGGCACAAGCAGCCTGGCACCCTGGGACAGAGGCGGCGTCAGCACATGGCCATCCTGGGTTGGAACTGGCACAAGCAGCCTGACGCCTTGGGACAAGGGCGGCGTCAGCACATGCTCATCCTGGGCTGGAACTGGCACAAGCAGCCTGACGCCTTGGAACAGAGGCGGCGTCAGCACATGCTCATCCTGGGTTGGAACTGGCACAGACAGCCTGACACCCTGGGACAGAGGCGGTATCAGCACATGATGCACTGGGATAGAGGCGATGTCCGCACACGATACAGTGGGACAGAGGTGACGTTAGCACATAGTACACTGAGACAGACGCAGTGTCAGCACATGATACACTGGGACAGAGGCGGAGTCAGCACCGCTTGACCGGTGTCAGCGCCAAGCGGGCTCCCGGGGCGACTGACGGGACAGTGTCTGCCGAAGCTCGTGCCGACAGCACGTGTACTTAACGGATGTACGTGACTCCACCGGTTTTGTTCGGTGAGTCCTGTGCTGTCCTGTCCCGTCCTGTGCTGTTCTGTGCTGTGCTGTGCTGTGCTATGCTGTGCTACACTGTGCTGTGCTGTCCTGTCCCGTCCTGTGCTGCTCTGTGCTGTGCTGTGCTGTGCTATGCTGTGCTACACTGTGCTGTGCTGTCCTGTCCTTTTCTGTCCCATCCTGTCCTGTTCTGTCTTGTCCTGTCCTGCCCTGTCCTGTCCTGATATATTCCATATTATTCCTGGTTATCCCATGTTCCGCCTGTTCTTGTCGCCCACCCATTTTTTTCGTTCAGCCCGGGCCGGCTAGGTCCTGACTTATTTTAATTTATCCTGGTTGCCTCCGTCTCCAAACCTTTCCTGTTCGGTTGGCCCTGTCATGTTTGGTCCAAAACATCCTAGTTCAATACATCCGGACCGATCTGACCCTGCTGCCGGCCAGTTCCGCCCCGAACCCGTGCTAAACTGTGCTGTGACACTCTGTGCTGTGGCTTTGGGTGGTGTCATTGCAAACACTCGTGGCCATCAGCACAGCTTGACGCATCGAGTTTTGACACTATAACCCATGTTTCTCAACAACGTCGTTAAACCTCCTGATATGTCCATTGAAGGTCGAATATCATGAACGTGAAATCTCCAACTAACTCATAATGATAAAAACCAGGAGCTCAAGAACTTTCTTGACCACATTCAAATGACATGTGATCCTGTACTGTTCTGTCCTATATTGCCCTGTCTGGTCCTGTGCTGGCTGCCTCTGTCTCTGGTAACGTCCTGTTGTCAGGTCCGGTCTGGTCCTGCTGCGATCTTGTCTTGCCTTGTCTTTCCCTGACATATTCTGTCATGCCCTGCGTTACCTGACCTGATCTTTCCTGAATTCCAGTCCTGTCTTGCCCTGTCCTGTATGTCTCTGTCGCCGGTCCGATCTTGTCCGACTCGATCCTGCTCAGCGTGGTCTAGCTCAGCTAAGTTCAGTTCAATTCAGTTCGGCTCCTGTCTGGCCTGACCCACCAACCCCGGTTAGGCTCTGTCCGGAACTATCCTGTGTTGGTGCAGCGGACGGCGCACCCGTGCGACAGTGACTGCGGGTGGTCGCCGGTGCTCACTTGTGGTGCTCCCACGTATCACAAGTTAGTGAAGCCTAAGGTTTCACAATGTAGCTTTTAACCTATTTGCATGCCCAGCCACGTGCCCAGTCTGTCTCAACCCTTCCAGAACTCATCCGAAAGCACTGAGCGCCTCCTCACTGGCTGTCGCTGCTTTGGCATCCGATCGTTGTCCGAATCAGTGAAAATTGAAAATCGACGCTGAACTCGGATCAGATTCAGAATCCTACCCATAGGCGCCGTCGACACATGGCTTCTTGCAAATACACGTCCCTTGTTCGGACTAGGCGTACAGACAACTGAACTTAAAGCCTCAAATAGTAATGCAAAGTGGACAATTTGGCCAATGAAGTATAAGGTTTCACTTGTAGTTGTTTACCTTTTTGCATTCGGCCTATGTACATTACTTTGTTTTTGTGTACCTACTGACGCATTGATGAATTGTTTTTATAGATATTTATATATACTTACGTATTTAACTATTTACACACATATTTACTGTCATGCCCAAGCCCTGACAATGACCTTGTGCGGGTGGGCGGGTGGGTCAGAATGCGTTGTCACTATACTTTTGAAAGCATTCAGCTGATGGTTCCATTCTAAAAATGTTGGCAATTAAAGAACATAGATAAGCAAGATTTCTTACTATTTCATTTTTAAGAGGATGCCTGCTTTATTCTACCACGTCCAAAGATACCTATAAAAGGCTTCTGCCAAAAGGGCAGTACTTGAAAGCTCCATTTCGTCTTTGTAGCCTTGGAGCTGATACAAATTTGGCGCCTGTGCACGGTTGAGAATACAGCACGAGAGTGACGCCTTGCTGGAGCGCAAATATCTTACAGCTGCGTGCGGGGGGCTGGGTGGTAAGAATTAAGAAGCATTGACTGATTCACACTTTCGTACAGTCTCTTACATCCGCACACTCCCTCAGTTTTCTATACCGTGAGGTGAGGAAGGGGGGGGGGAGGTCGCTCCTCTTTTTGAACACCAGATCTTGCAAATAGTTTGTGGATATGCGTGCAGCGTAGTTCAGCGGCATTGCAGGGAATGAGCGGAGAACGCAAATAAGGACATACCTTGATGGGGTCTGGGATCACTAGTGATGTCTTCGTTGGAGAAGGTATTGACTTTTACCAGTTTCACCCTGAATTACAGATGAACCTGTAACCACATCATGGACTGCATTGCAACATATGCATACATTATACCAGGAGTCTTAAACTGGACCATGACTGTGTGATGAAGCTGGTGTGCATGTACTCCAGACTTATTTCATGTCAGTTATGGTTGATCAAAATTTTTATCCTGGTAAAATGTTTGTGAAACTTGTTCTCGAAGCCTCTGTTACAATATCTGAATTCTTTGATAAGGGTGATGGTTTGATATCTCAAGTGTCAACATCAATAGTAATATTTTGCTCACAAGAGCTGTTTAGGGCTTTGTTTTGGTTTGATTAGTAAGTTGTAAATGTAATTGTAAACTTTATGTCTGAAAAGTTGAAATAACTATTTTGAGCTAAACAATGGATAGTGGCTTCTCAACATGTTGTGATCAGTTACAGTTGTAACAGTGAATAGTTGCTTATCAACATGTTTGGATAAGCCAAACATTGAAACATTGACAATGAAAAAGATCTTAGCATGTGCTGTGTTTGGATCTGATTGAGTCTTTTGGAATCAGGCAGGTATGATTTTTTGCTGTACTTCTAATTGTGTTCAAATTGTGAAGTATGTTTCAAATGTAATTGAAAATTGCCTCAGTTGCTTGAAGTAGCCTTAATCATGTCTGGAATTTGGAAGGTTTTGGGACTTTTTAGGGCACACAATCCCTTCTGGTTGGCACAATTCATAAGTAATTATGGATCTTTTTATTATAGCCATACATGTCTTGTGTCAGCTCAGTTATGTGGTTATCTTTGTTGGATTTGTTAGTACACCCACAATATCCTACCTTTAAAATAAATTTTGGAAATATTTTTAATCACCTTTCAATAATTTTCTCTGGATTCCTTACTGCACAATTATTTTTGAACGACCCTCACATTTCCAACATTATTGTGGCAATCACGGGCTTAAAATATGAACAAAATGGGCTTGGTAGCCTATAGATTGTTTTGCAAAACTGTCTGGTTGCAGTATGGTGGTATTATAGTTGGCACACAGTCTTATCATTGTTGCCCAGAGGTTATGACATGCAGTAAATAACCTTCATTGTTTGGAGGTATATTGAGACAGATTTGGTCTCTGTGATGTTGTCAACCAAAGCACAGACACAACTTATGGTTTGAAATAGATTCATCTACCTGTAATGTAATGGAAAGTTTGTTTTAGCAATGACATGCAGTTGGTATCTTTCCTGTGCACCAGGCATTATTGCTACCTGTTTCACTAGTGATGACTCTTGCTGGATGAAGAAGGCCTTTTTAGTCATGACTCAAATTATTTTCTTGTAAGTGATCCCTGCATTATTAAATGTTTTGCTAAGAGGTGAAATGTCCAAACTGACAAGCTTGCTATGCATGTTATGATTTCAACCCCCCTGTCTTTAGGGTTCCTGGCTTTTGAGCTTTTTATCAAATTTATGTTAGTTGAGACTTGAATCCTAAAATTCTGTTCTCTGTTGAAGTGCAGTTTTATCAGGTCCTATGAAAGGCACTGTACTTGTAGCAAATGAAACAAGGAGGTATGGCACCAAATGCCAGTTATCCTTAAAGAATTCTTATCTTGCCCATGGGTTTTCTAAACTAAGAAAACAATGTTTCAGTTAGTGTGGTTAGTGACCAGCTATGTCGGGTCAGTCATCAATGTTAAGGCATGGCTTCTGTCCATTGTTATGGATATATATGTCCTGTGCACCTGCATTTGTGTCTTTTAGTGCCTTCTAGCTTTTTGATATCTGCTTATGTGACAGAGAGGAGCATTTCTAGCTCCCAAAAATGATATGTTTGCATTTTGAGATGAGAGGTAAGCTTTTGAAAGCCTTAGCAACAGCAAAAAGGCAGAATATCTTTATCTGATTGTATTGTAGCTAAGATAAGATTATATGAGATACATCAGATAAGACCAGGTCAGATTTGCAATAGTCAGGTCACCCAGGGCCGAGCTACATCAAATTTGCAGGACTGACAGGAATGTGGAAACACTGTCTCTGAACCCTGTGACTTGATTCAGTATCATAGGCTCCATCAACATATCCCTTTTGCAGTTGACAAGAGGTCCTCATGTTCAGTCCAAGGCTTTTGCATTGTCATACTTGTACCACACTCGCTTTGGGGCACAATGTGATGAGTCTTGATGCATGCTTGACCCTCAACCTGATCTGGCATCACAGGTCCAACTGCTGACCTCATGTGGCTTGTACTTGCCTGTGGTATGTTGAGCTCTTGGAAATCGGCTCACGTCCTCGAGGCATCTTGTACTTAACATTTGAGAACATTACCTTATGAATCTCACTCTGTTGCTCTGTGAATTATTTGTGATGCTTGCAAATGACATGTGAAAGCCGTGCTCATTGCGTCTTAGTGCTCCACGCTGTTAATCGACCCAGCTTCTCCAAAGGACAAGAGTGCAGCACAGCTCATAGCTCCACGGAACTTACTTACCGATCTGCGCTGTCTTAGCTAATTGAAGGATATCGGATATCTGCATTTTTCCTGTCTGTTTCTCGTCTGGTCAGCTGCCGCTCGGACCCGCCGTGGCCTGTCCGCCCCTGTGGCGAGCACGGCGGCCGAGACCGGTGCTGGGCCGGGATCGGACCAGACTGCGCTTGGCGTAGGCCACGCATGTCGGCAGGGCTGGCGAAATGGCTGCTGTCGAGAATACGTTTGAAGCCGACAACTGTGTGTGTGTGTGTGTGTGTGTGTGTGTGTGTGTGTGTGTGTGTGTGTGTGTGTGTGTGTGTGTGTGCGTGCGTGCGTGCGTGCGTGCGTGCGTGCGTGCGTGCGTGCGTGCGTGCGTGCGTGCGTGCGTGCGTGCGTGCGTGCGTGCGTGCGTGCGTGCGTGCGTGCGTGCGTGCGTGCGTGCGTGCGTGCGTGCGTGCGTGCGTGCGTGCGTGCGTGCGTGCGTGCGTGCGTGCGTGCGTGCGTGCGTGCGTGCGTGCGTGCGTGCGTGCGTGCGTGCGTGCGTGCGTGCGTGCGTGAAAAGTCACCAATTTGCCAACTTAGCGAAACGTTGGCGGTGCATTGGCGTTGTTATCATTTGTCGTCTTTTTCTTCTTTTTTTCGATAACGACACCAAAAAATGGCATAACATTTTTGCCTTCACTTCTTTTGTTATGCGTATTATGTCTTGGCGTGAGGTTTTGACTACAACAGTGACCTCATGAAAGACGAGCAGCCACAGCACCCAAACATTCTTTTCTGGGAATTTCGTGGGTCTAGGGTTATTTGAAAAAAGGTAAGAAGGGGCAGGTTGACGCTCGCCGATGATGAGAAATGGTTACGCCGCGAAAGAGATAGCACGAATCGACGCGATGCAGAACAGACGTCCGTGCGTTACGTGTTTTGGGCTGGTATTTTAAAACGTGGAAAGGAAATGGTTGACATTCGCCGAGAAAGTCAATTATGTGCGTGATATATGGCAGGCATCGAACAATGATAAGCTATATCTGTTCACATCCGGACCCTCTTATCCTCCTTCGTGCTTTGTCCCGAATCCTCGCGACACCCCGTTTGTCGGGGACAGGCTTCATGCGTCAGCTACGAGTGAACGGAGAGACCTCCCTGAAGGGGAACCCCGACCTGGCGCCCGGCGCATACCCCGTAGAGGGGTCTCTGCGCGGGCTAAGGCCTGGCGATTGGCCCTATAGGCGCATGTAGTCCTGCCCCAACCTTATCCATTCTCCTTCATCCCATTGCCCTAAAGTGATCATTACTAGTCGAAAGGGCTCTAATTCAAACATGCAAAATGGATGTATTGGTTCACAGACCGCAGTGTACGCTCTGGTTTCGGACAGGCTCGGTCAGCTCCACTGACGCGTAGCTGGTCTGCGCTACGACGCCTCTCTCTCCCCCTCTTGACTCAGTCAGGCCGTGACCAGGATCTCATTTTACGGAACCAGCATACCCGCGCCTTGTCAAAAACGACGGTCAGCTCCGTGCCAGAGCGAGCTCGCCTGTTTCCCAGCGCACCCATGACCGGCGCCGCCCCGGCTGGTCACGGCCGGGCCGGCGAGAGGCCGCGCCCTGACCCCGCCCGTTCACGGCCGGGCCGGCGAGTGTCTGGCGTATCGGTGGATCGCCGGCCGGGCGGCGAGAGGCCGCGCCCTGACCCCGCCCGGTCACGGCCGGGCCGGCGAGTGTCTGGCGTATCTGCAGGTCACGGCCGGGCGGCGAGAGGCTGCGCCCTGACCCCGCCCGGTCACGGCCGGGCCGGCGAGTGTCTGACGTATCGGTGGGTCACCGGCCGGGCGGCGAGAGGCCGCGCCCTGACCCCTGCCCGGTCACGGCCGGGCCGGACAAGCGTCTGGCGTATCGGTGGATCACCGGCCGGGCCGGCGAGTGTCTGGCGTATCGGCAGGTCACGGCCGGGCGGCGAGAGGCCGCGCCCTGACCCCGCCCGGTCACGGCCGGGCCGGCGAGTGTCTGACGTATCGGTGGGTCACCGGCCGGGCGGGGAGAGGCCGCGCCCTGACCCCGCCCGGTCACGGCCGGGCCGGCGAGTGTCTGACGTATCGGTGGGTCACCGGCCGGGCGGCGAGAGGCCGCGCCCTGACCCCGCCCGGTCACGGCCCGCCGCACGTGGTCAGCGGTGTGGCGGCTGAGTCACGCGGCATCGATCGGGGCGTCCGGCGCCGCGCCGACCCCCGTCGGTCGGCGGCCCGGTGCCGGCCCACTCCCACTGTTTACGCACTTGTGTACGCGCCGGCCGCTGGCGGGCCGGGGTCTGGCGGCGCGTGCCCGCCGGATCCCGCAGCCGCCCTGCGGAACGCACGCGCTGCCGGCTCTGGGCGTGTCGGCTCGGCCAGTGGCCGTCCTCTGGCCGAGTCCTCTCCAGAGTCGGTCCTCGCGGGACGGCGGACGCATCGTTGTTTTCGGCGTATCGGGTTGGCAGCGCGCCCGTCCGGTGCCGATCCGTGCTGGTCATCAGTGGTGCTCTTCGTAGCTGGTTGCGAGTTGGTGGGCGGGCTCTGCCAGCGGTCGCCGATCAGTGCACGTCCGTGTGTTCGCTGCAGCTGTCGGCGCAGGCGGTAGCCTCTCCCGGATGTGCCGACGCGGCCCGGCCCGTGTGACCTTCTGCCTGACCCGGCTCCGCCCCTCCGCAGGTCGCGCGGGCGGCGGCCAGTGTGAGGCGGATGCGCCGCCATGCTGCCCCTGCCGCTGTTCCAGCTGCGCCCGCTGCTGGCGCTGCCGGCCGGCGCCGCCGTCCGGCTGGCCGCCAGCCGCGAGGCCGGCGCCGATACGGTGCTGGCGCTGGCGCTGGACTCTGGCGCGCTGCTGCTGGTGCTGCTGCGGCCGCGCCAGCGCCCCGTCGTGCGCCAGGTGGACCTGCCGGCCGAGCCGGACAAGCGCGTGGAGGCGCTCTGCCTGGACCCGTCGGGCGCCTGGCTGTTGGTGGCCGTGACGGCCGGCGCGCTGTACGTGCTGCCGGCGGCCGGCCTGCTGCAGCCGGACGCGCCGCCGCCGCCGTCGGCCCACTTCCGCGCGGATGACGCTACGGTGTACCCGCCGGCGCCGCACCCGCCGCAGCCGGCGGCCGTCGCCTGGTGGCGGCCGCGGCAGCACTGATCTCGCCGTTGTTGGCGGCCGGCAGGGCGAGATTGAGTTTGTCGACCTGTCGAGCGGGGGAGCGTGTCGGCGGCACGTACGTGCGTCACGGCATCGCGCGCCTCGACGTGCTGCACGAGGAGGTGGAGGGCCGCGTGTACCTGCTGATCTCGAGCGGCGTCGGCGAACAGTGGCGCCTGCTGCTGGAGCACCGCGCCGCCGGCTACGTGGTGCCGCTGGACGCGCTGCAGTCGGCGCCGACCGCCGCCGACCTGCACGAGACGGCCAGCGAGCTGGTGCGCGCCAAGCTGAACACGCTGCGCCAGCTGTCGCGCGAGAAGCTGGGCTCGCTGCAGCAGCGCTGGGCCGACTCGCGCCTCTTCCGGCGCTCGGTGCAGCGCGACGAGACGGGCGCGTGCGGCGCGCCGGGCGCCGAGCCGCCGGCCGGCGCCGCCGAGCCGCCCGACCGGCCGCGCACGCCCAAGCCGGAGAGCCTGACCGGCCTGCTGGGCGAGACGCGCGTGCGGCTGCAGGCCATGCGCGCCGGCGACGTGCTGGCCGGATACTACGGGCCGACGAGCACGCTCTCGGTGCACCTGGCTGACCTGGAGGCCGTACCGCTCTCCATTCACAAGCTGCCGCCGTCCGTCGGCCACCTGCTGGTCACCGACGCCGTCGTGTTCATCACCGACGCCGAGACGACGCGACTCTTTCTCGTGTCGTACAGCTTCTCGCAGAGCGACATGGACCTGCGCCGTTTCAACGAGGACGCCGTGCTGTCCGTGTTCGACTTGGAGCCGGCCGACGGCCTGCTGGCGCTGCTGCCCACGGCGGAGCACGCGCCGCCGCCGCCGGCGCGCCTGCGCCCGCACCTGGCCGGCCTGCCTCAGTCGGCGATGCGTGGCTGTCTGGTGGTGACGCGCGCGGCGTGGCCGTCTGCGAGCCGCTGACGAGTCCCGAGGCGGCGCTGCTGCAGATCGGCACCTCGGCCGGCGCCGGCACGCATCTGCTCGAGCGCGTGCACAAGCTGTTTAGCGTTCCCGTGGGCCGGCTGTACGAGACGCTGGGCGACCTGAAGCTGGAGGAGCGCGAGTTCACGCAGGCCCTCGCCTACTACCGGCTCACCAAGAAGCCGCACATGGCCGTGGTGCACAAGTTCGCGGCGTACGGCTACTCGAGCCAGCTGCTGCACTACGCCACCATCCTGCTGGGCGGTGTGAGCGAGGGCCTGCTGCTGGCCGACCGGCGCCAGCTCTCCAACCTGGCTCTGCTTGCCCACGTCGAGATGACGCTGCGCTCCGGCGCGCCCAACGACGCCGACGCGCTCGAGAAGTTTCTGCACGTCAATCGGCACTACGACGCCGGCCTGGCGCTGCAGTACACGCTGCTGGCGCGCCAGTGGGACTGCGTGCGCTTCCTGCTGGCCGAGCGGCACCAGCACCAGCGGCTGCTGGCCTGCCTGACGGCGTCCGAGCCGGCTGCGCCGCCGCCCGGCGATGACCCGCTCATGCACGAGGCGGTGCACGACCCTGGCCTGCGTGCTGTGCTAATGGCGCGACCGCGGCTGGCCGGGCTCTACGTGCTGCGGCTGTGCGAGCGCGTGCCGCGGCTGCCGGTGGCGGCGCTGCGACGGCTGGCGCGCCTCACGGACCCGCTCAGCGCCGAGCTGCGTCCCGTCACGCACGCGCTGCTCGGCCAGCGGCCGTCTGGCCGCTCGCTCTCCGTCAGTCAGCCGACGGACGGTGAGCCTGAGGGAGGCGGCGGCGGCCAAGAGCTGCATCCGTTGCAGCCTGACGACCTAGTGGACCTGCACCTGCACGTGCTGCTGCACCTGGTGCGAGCCGCCGGGCCGGGCCGCGCGCCCGTGGTCACGC
>NW_023596545.1:25857200-25896081 GCF_011947565.3 Pollicipes pollicipes
TCTGTGCTGTGCTGTGCTGTGCTATGCTGTGCTACACTGTGCTGTGCTGTCCTGTCCTTTTCTGTCCCATCCTGTCCTGTTCTGTCTTGTCCTGTCCTGCCCTGTCCTGTCCTGATATATTCCATATTATTCCTGGTTATCCCATGTTCCGCCTGTTCTTGTCGCCCCACCCATTTTTTTCGTTCAGCCCGGGCCGGCTAGGTCCTGACTTATTTTAATTATCCTGGTTGCCTCCGTCTCCAAACCTTTCCTGTTCGGTTGGCCCTGTCATGTTTGGTCCAAAACATCCTAGTTCAATACATCCGGACCGATCTGACCCTGCTGCCGGCCAGTTCCGCCCCGAACCCGTGCTAAACTGTGCTGTGACACTCTGTGCTGTGGCTTTGGGTGGTGTCATTGCAAACACTCGTGGCCATCAGCACAGCTTGACGCATCGAGTTTTGACACTATAACCCATGTTTCTCAACAACGTCGTTAAACCTCCTGATATGTCCATTGAAGGTCGAATATCATGAACGTGAAATCTCCAACTAACTCATAATGATAAAAACCAGGAGCTCAAGAACTTTCTTGACCACATTCAAATGACATGTGATCCTGTACTGTTCTGTCCTATATTGCCCTGTCTGGTCCTGTGCTGGCTGCCTCTGTCTCTGGTAACGTCCTGTTGTCAGGTCCGGTCTGGTCCTGCTGCGATCTTGTCTTGCCTTGTCTTTCCCTGACATATTCTGTCATGCCCTGCGTTACCTGACCTGATCTTTCCTGAATTCCAGTCCTGTCTTGCCCTGTCCTGTATGTCTCTGTCGCCGGTCCGATCTTGTCCGACTCGATCCTGCTCAGCGTGGTCTAGCTCAGCTAAGTTCAGTTCAATTCAGTTCGGCTCCTGTCTGGCCTGACCCACCAACCCCGGTTAGGCTCTGTCCGGAACTATCCTGTGTTGGTGCAGCGGACGGCGCACCCGTGCGACAGTGACTGCGGGTGGTCGCCGGTGCTCACTTGTGGTGCTCCCACGTATCACAAGTTAGTGAAGCCTAAGGTTTCACAATGTAGCTTTTAACCTATTTGCATGCCCAGCCACGTGCCCAGTCTGTCTCAACCCTTCCAGAACTCATCCGAAAGCACTGAGCGCCTCCTCACTGGCTGTCGCTGCTTTGGCATCCGATCGTTGTCCGAATCAGTGAAAATTGAAAATCGACGCTGAACTCGGATCAGATTCAGAATCCTACCCATAGGCGCCGTCGACACATGGCTTCTTGCAAATACACGTCCCTTGTTCGGACTAGGCGTACAGACAACTGAACTTAAAGCCTCAAATAGTAATGCAAAGTGGACAATTTGGCCAATGAAGTATAAGGTTTCACTTGTAGTTGTTTACCTTTTTGCATTCGGCCTATGTACATTACTTTGTTTTTGTGTACCTACTGACGCATTGATGAATTGTTTTTATAGATATTTATATATACTTACGTATTTAACTATTTACACACATATTTACTGTCATGCCCAAGCCCTGACAATGACCTTGTGCGGGTGGGCGGGTGGGTCAGAATGCGTTGTCACTATACTTTTGAAAGCATTCAGCTGATGGTTCCATTCTAAAAATGTTGGCAATTAAAGAACATAGATAAGCAAGATTTCTTACTATTCCATTTTTAAGAGGATGCCTGCTTTATTCTACCACGTCCAAAGATACCTATAAAAGGCTTCTGCCAAAAGGGCAGTACTTGAAAGCTCCATTTCGTCTTTGTAGCCTTGGAGCTGATACAAATTTGGCGCCTGTGCACGGTTGAGAATACAGCACGAGAGTGACGCCTTGCTGGAGCGCAAATATCTTACAGCTGCGTGCGGGGGGCTGGGTGGTAAGAATTAAGAAGCATTGACTGATTCACACTTTCGTACAGTCTCTTACATCCGCACACTCCCTCAGTTTTCTATACCGTGAGGTGAGGAAGGGGGGGGGGGGAGGTCGCTCCTCTTTTTGAACACCAGATCTTGCAAATGGTTTGTGGATATGCGTGCAGCGTAGTTCAGCGGCATTGCAGGGAATGAGCGGAGAACGCAAATAAGGACATACCTTGATAGGGTCTGGGATCACTAGTGATGTCTTCGTTGGAGAAGGTATTGACTTTTACCAGTTTCACCCTGAATTACAGATGAACCTGTAACCACATCATGGACTGCATTGCAACATATGCATGCATTATACCAGGAGTCTTAAACTGGACCATGACTGTGTGATGAAGCTGGTGTGCATGTACTCCAGACTTATTTCATGTCAGTTATGGTTGATCAAAATTTTTATCCTGGTAAAATGTTTGTGAAACTTGTTCTTGAAGCCTCTGTTACAATATCTGAATTCTTTGATAAGGGTGATGGTTTGATATCTCAAGTGTCAACATCAATAGTAATATTTTGCTCACAAGAGCTGTTTAGGGCTTTGTTTTGGTTTGATTAGTAAGTTGTAAATGTAATTGTAAACTTTATGTCTGAAAAGTTGAAATAACTATTTTGAGCTAAACAATGGATAGTGGCTTCTCAACATGTTGTGATCAGTTACAGTTGTAACAGTGAATAGTTGCTTATCAACATGTTTGGATAAGCCAAACATTGAAACATTGACAATGAAAAAGATCTTAGCATGTGCTGTGTTTGGATCTGATTGAGTCTTTTGGAATCAGGCAGGTATGATTTTTTGCTGTACTTCTAATTGTGTTCAAATTGTGAAGTATGTTTCAAATGTAATTGAAAATTGCCTCAGTTGCTTGAAGTAGCCTTAATCATGTCTGGAATTTGGAAGGTTTTGGGACTTTTTAGGGCACACAATCCCTTCTGGTTGGCACAATTCATAAGTAATTATGGATCTTTTTATTATAGCCATACATGTCTTGTGTCAGCTCAGTTATGTGGTTATCTTTGTTGGATTTGTTAGTACACCCACAATATCCTACCTTTAAAATAAATTTTGGAAATATTTTTAATCACCTTTCGATAATTTTCTCTGGATTCCTTACTGCACAATTATTTTTGAACGACCCTCACATTTCCAACATTATTGTGGCAATCACGGGCTTAAAATATGAACAAAATGGGCTTGGTAGCCTATAGATTGTTTTGCAAAACTGTCTGGTTGCAGTATGGTGGTATTATAGTTGGCACACAGTCTTATCATTGTTGCCCAGAGGTTATGACATGCAGTAAATAACCTTCATTGTTTGGAGGTATATTGAGACAGATTTGGTCTCTGTGATGTTGTCAACCAAAGCACAGACACAACTTATGGTTTGAAATAGATTCATCTACCTGTAATGTAATGGAAAGTTTGTTTTAGCAATGACATGCAGTTGGTATCTTTCCTGTGCACCAGGCATTATTGCTACCTGTTTCACTAGTGATGACTCTTGCTGGATGAAGAAGGCCTTTTTAGTCATGACTCAAATTATTTTCTTGTAAGTGATCCCTGCATTATTAAATGTTTTGCTAAGAGGTGAAATGTCCAAACTGACAAGCTTGCTATGCATGTTATGATTTCAACCCCCCTGTCTTTAGGGTTCCTGGCTTTTGAGCTTTTTATCAAATTTATGTTAGTTGAGACTTGAATCCTAAAATTCTGTTCTCTGTTGAAGTGCAGTTTTATCAGGTCCTATGAAAGGCACTGTACTTGTAGCAAATGAAACAAGGAGGTATGGCACCAAATGCCAGTTATCCTTAAAGAATTCTTATCTTGCCCATGGGTTTTCTAAACTAAGAAAACAATGTTTCAGTTAGTGTGGTTAGTGACCAGCTATGTCGGGTCAGTCATCAATGTTAAGGCATGGCTTCTGTCCATTGTTATGGATATATATGTCCTGTGCACCTGCATTTGTGTCTTTTAGTGCCTTCTAGCTTTTTGATATCTGCTTATGTGACAGAGAGGAGCATTTCTAGCTCCCAAAAATGATATGTTTGCATTTTGAGATGAGAGGTAAGCTTTTGAAAGCCTTAGCAACAGCAAAAAGGCAGAATATCTTTATCTGATTGTATTGTAGCTAAGATAAGATTATATGAGATACATCAGATAAGACCAGGTCAGATTTGCAATAGTCAGGTCACCCAGGGCCGAGCTACATCAAATTTGCAGGACTGACAGGAATGTGGAAACACTGTCTCTGAACCCTGTGACTTGATTCAGTATCATAGGCTCCATCAACATATCCCTTTTGCAGTTGACAAGAGGTCCTCATGTTCAGTCCAAGGCTTTTGCATTGTCATACTTGTACCACACTCGCTTTGGGGCACAATGTGATGAGTCTTGATGCATGCTTGACCCTCAACCTGATCTGGCATCACAGGTCCAACTGCTGACCTCATGTGGCTTGTACTTGCCTGTGGTATGTTGAGCTCTTGGAAATCGGCTCACGTCCTCGAGGCATCTTGTACTTAACATTTGAGAACATTACCTTATGAATCTCACTCTGTTGCTCTGTGAATTATTTGTGATGCTTGCAAATGACATGTGAAAGCCGTGCTCATTGCGTCTTAGTGCTCCACGCTGTTAATCGACCCAGCTTCTCCAAAGGACAAGAGTGCAGCACAGCTCATAGCTCCACGGAACTTACTTACCGATCTGCGCTGTCTTAGCTAATTGAAGGATATCGGATATCTGCATTTTTCCTGTCTGTTTCTCGTCTGGTCAGCTGCCGCTCGGACCCGCCGTGGCCTGTCCGCCCCTGTGGCGAGCACGGCGGCCGAGACCGGTGCTGGGCCGGGATCGGACCAGACTGCGCTTGGCGTAGGCCACGCATGTCGGCAGGGCTGGCGAAATGGCTGCTGTCGAGAATACGTTTGAAGCCGACAACTTTGTGTGTGTGTGTGTGTGTGTGTGTGTGTGTGTGTGTGTGTGTGTGTGTGTGTGTGTGTGTGTGTGTGCGTGCGTGCGTGCGTGCGTGCGTGCGTGCGTGCGTGCGTGCGTGCGTGCGTGCGTGCGTGCGTGCGTGCGTGCGTGCGTGCGTGCGTGCGTGCGTGCGTGCGTGCGTGCGTGCGTGCGTGCGTGCGTGCGTGCGTGCGTGCGTGCGTGCGTGCGTGCGTGCGTGCGTGCGTGCGTGCGTGCGTGCGTGCGTGCGTGCGTGCGTGCGTGCGTGCGTGAAAAGTCACCAATTTGCCAATTAGCGAAACGTTGGCGGTGCATTGGCGTTGTTATCATTTGTCGTCTTTTTCTTCTTTTTTTCGATAACGACACCAAAAAATGGCATAACATTTTTGCCTTCACTTCTTTTGTTATGCGTATTATGTCTTGGCGTGAGGTTTTGACTACAACAGTGACCTCATGAAAGACGAGCAGCCACAGCACCCAAACATTCTTTTCTGGGAATTTCGTGGGTCTAGGGTTATTTGAAAAAAGGTAAGAAGGGGCAGGTTGACGCTCGCCGATGATGAGAAATGGTTACGCCGCGAAAGAGATAGCACGAATCGACGCGATGCAGAACAGACGTCCGTGCGTTACGTGTTTTGGGCTGGTATTTTAAAACGTGGAAAGGAAATGGTTGACATTCGCCGAGAAAGTCAATTATGTGCGTGATATATGGCAGGCATCGAACAATGATAAGCTATATCTGTTCACATCCGACCCTCTTATCCTCCTTCGTGCTTTGTCCCGAATCCTCGCGACACCCCGTTTGTCGGGGACAGGCTTCATGCGTCAGCTACGAGTGAACGGAGAGACCTCCCTGAAGGGGAACCCCGACCTGGCGCCCGGCGCATACCCCGTAGAGGGGTCTCTGCGCGGGCTAAGGCCTGGCGATTGGCCCTATAGGCGCATGTAGTCCTGCCCCAACCTTATCCATTCTCCTTCATCCCATTGCCCTAAAGTGATCATTACTAGTCGAAAGGGCTCTAATTCAAACATGCAAAATGGATGTATTGGTTCACAGACCGCAGTGTACGCTCTGGTTTCGGACAGGCTCGGTCAGCTCCACTGACGCGTAGCTGGTCTGCGCTACGACGCCTCTCTCTCCCCCTCTTGACTCAGTCAGGCCGTGGCCAGGATCTCATTTTACGGAACCAGCATACCCGCGCCTTGTCAAAAACGACGGTCAGCTCCGTGCCAGAGCGAGCTCGCCTGTTTCCCTGCGCACCCATGACCGGCGCCGCCCCGGCTGGTCACGGCCGGGCCGGCGAGAGGCCGCGCCCTGACCCCGCCCGTTCACGGCCGGGCCGGCGAGTGTCTGGCGTATCGGTGGATCGCCGGCCGGGCGGCGAGAGGCCGCGCCCTGACCCCGCCCGGTCACGGCCGGGCCGGCGAGTGTCTGGCGTATCTGCAGGTCACGGCCGGGCGGCGAGAGGCTGCGCCCTGACCCCGCCCGGTCACGGCCGGGCCGGCGAGTGTCTGACGTATCGGTGGGTCACCGGCCGGGCGGCGAGAGGCCGCGCCCTGACCCCGCCCGGTCACGGCCGGGCCGACAAGCGTCTGGCGTATCGGTGGATCACCGGCCGGGCCGGCGAGTGTCTGGCGTATCGGCAGGTCACGGCCGGGCGGCGAGAGGCCGCGCCCTGACCCCGCCCGGTCACGGCCGGGCCGGCGAGTGTCTGACGTATCGGTGGGTCACCGGCCGGGCGGCGAGAGGCCGCGCCCTGACCCCGCCCGGTCACGGCCGCCGCACGTGGTCAGCGGTGTGGCGGCTGAGTCACGCGGCATCGATCGGGGCGTCCGGCGCCGCGCCGACCCCCGTCGGTCGGCGGCCCGGTGCCGGCCCACTCCCACTGTTTACGCATTGTGTACGCGCCGGCCGCTGGCGGGCCGGGGTCTGGCGGCGCGTGCCCGCCGGATCCCGCAGCCGCCCTGCGGAACGCACGCGCTGCCGGCTCTGGGCGTGTCGGCTCGGCCAGTGGCCGTCCTCTGGCCGAGTCCTCTCCAGAGTCGGTCCTCGCGGGACGGCGGACGCATCGTTGTTTTCGGCGTATCGGGTTGGCAGCGCGCCCGTCCGGTGCCGATCCGTGCTGGTCATCAGTGGTGCTCTTCGTAGCTGGTTGCGAGTTGGTGGGCGGGCTCTGCCAGCGGTCGCCGATCAGTGCACGTCCGTGTGTTCGCTGCAGCTGTCGGCGCCGGCGGTAGCCTCTCCCGGTGTGCCGACGCGGCCCGGCCCGTGTGACCTCTGCCTGACCCGGCTCCGCCCCTCCGCAGGTCGCGCGGGCGGCGGCCAGTGTGAGGCGGATGCGCCGCCATGCTGCCCCTGCCGCTGTTCCAGCTGCGCCCGCTGCTGGCGCTGCCGGCCGGCGCCGCCGTCCGGCTGGCCGCCAGCCGCGAGGCCGGCGCCGATACGGTGCTGGCGCTGGCGCTGGACTCTGGCGCGCTGCTGCTGGTGCTGCTGCGGCCGCGCCAGCGCCCCGTCGTGCGCCAGGTGGACCTGCCGGCCGAGCCGGACAAGCGCGTGGAGGCGCTCTGCCTGGACCCGTCGGGCGCCTGGCTGTTGGTGGCCGTGACGGCCGGCGCGCTGTACGTGCTGCCGGCGGCCGGCCTGCTGCAGCCGGACGCGCCGCCGCCGCCGTCGGCCCACTTCCGCGCGGATGACGCTACGGTGTACCCGCCGGCGCCGCACCCGCCGCAGCCGGCGGCCGTCGCCTGGTGGCGCCGCGGCAGCACTGATCTCGCCGTTGTTGGCGGCCGGCAGGGCGAGATTGAGTTTGTCGACCTGTCGAGCGGGGAGCGTGTCGGCGGCACGTACGTGCGTCACGGCATCGCGCGCCTCGACGTGCTGCACGAGGAGGTGGAGGGCCGCGTGTACCTGCTGATCTCGAGCGGCGTCGGCGAACAGTGGCGCCTGCTGCTGGAGCACCGCGCCGCCGGCTACGTGGTGCCGCTGGACGCGCTGCAGTCGGCGCCGACCGCCGCCGACCTGCACGAGACGGCCAGCGAGCTGGTGCGCGCCAAGCTGAACACGCTGCGCCAGCTGTCGCGCGAGAAGCTGGGCTCGCTGCAGCAGCGCTGGGCCGACTCGCGCCTCTTCCGGCGCTCGGTGCAGCGCGACGAGACGGGCGCGTGCGGCGCGCCGGGCGCCGAGCCGCCGGCCGGCGCCGCCGAGCCGCCCGACCGGCCGCGCACGCCCAAGCCGGAGAGCCTGACCGGCCTGCTGGGCGAGACGCGCGTGCGGCTGCAGGCCATGCGCGCCGGCGACGTGCTGGCCGGATACTACGGGCCGACGAGCACGCTCTCGGTGCACCTGGCTGACCTGGAGGCCGTACCGCTCTCCATTCACAAGCTGCCGCCGTCCGTCGGCCACCTGCTGGTCACCGACGCCGTCGTGTTCATCACCGACGCCGAGACGACGCGACTCTTTCTCGTGTCGTACAGCTTTTCGCAGAGCGACATGGACCTGCGCCGTTTCAACGAGGACGCCGTGCTGTCCGTGTTCGACTTGGAGCCGGCCGACGGCCTGCTGGCGCTGCTGCCCACGGCGGAGCACGCGCCGCCGCCGCCGGCGCGCCTGCGCCCGCACCTGGCCGGCCTGCCTCAGTCGGCGATGCGTGGCTGTCTGGTGGTGACGCGCCGCGGCGTGGCCGTCTGCGAGCCGCTGACGAGTCCCGAGGCGGCGCTGCTGCAGATCGGCACCTCGGCCGGCGCCGGCACGCATCTGCTCGAGCGCGTGCACAAGCTGTTTAGCGTTCCCGTGGGCCGGCTGTACGAGACGCTGGGCGACCTGAAGCTGGAGGAGCGCGAGTTCACGCAGGCCCTCGCCTACTACCGGCTCACCAAGAAGCCGCACATGGCCGTGGTGCACAAGTTCGCGGCGTACGGCTACTCGAGCCAGCTGCTGCACTACGCCACCATCCTGCTGGGCGGTGTGAGCGAGGGCCTGCTGCTGGCCGACCGGCGCCAGCTCTCCAACCTGGCTCTGCTTGCCCACGTCGAGATGACGCTGCGCTCCGGCGCGCCCAACGACGCCGACGCGCTCGAGAAGTTTCTGCACGTCAATCGGCACTACGACGCCGGCCTGGCGCTGCAGTACACGCTGCTGGCGCGCCAGTGGGACTGCGTGCGCTTCCTGCTGGCCGAGCGGCACCAGCACCAGCGGCTGCTGGCCTGCCTGACGGCGTCCGAGCCGGCTGCGCCGCCGCCCGGCGATGACCCGCTCATGCACGAGGCGGTGCACGACCCTGGCCTGCGTGCTGTGCTAATGGCGCGACCGCGGCTGGCCGGGCTCTACGTGCTGCGGCTGTGCGAGCGCGTGCCGCGGCTGCCGGTGGCGGCGCTGCGACGGCTGGCGCGCCTCACGGACCCGCTCAGCGCCGAGCTGCGTCCCGTCACGCACGCGCTGCTCGGCCAGCGGCCGTCTGGCCGCTCGCTCTCCGTCAGTCAGCCGACGGACGGTGAGCCTGAGGGAGGCGGCGGCGGCCAAGAGCTGCATCCGTTGCAGCCTGACGACCTAGTGGACCTGCACCTGCACGTGCTGCTGCACCTGGTGCGAGCCGCCGGGCCGGGCCGCGCGCCCGTGGTCACGCCGGCCGACGAGGCGCCGTGCCGTGCCGCCGGCGCCACCGCCGGCTGGCCGCCCGCCCTGTGCGCCGGCTTCTCGCACGCGGCGCTCTGCCGCGACGGCGAGCTGCTGGCATGGGGCGAGAACGCCGATCACTGTCTGGGCGACCCGGAGCTGACGGCCGAGCTGGCGGCGCCGCGACTGGTGGAGCACCTGCGCGCCGCCGGCGTGGCCGTTCTGCAGGCCGCCTGCGGCCGCGCCCACACGCTGGCGCTCACCACCGGCGGCGTGTACGCCTGGGGCGCCGGCCGCCTGGGCCAGCTCGGCCTGGGCGCGGCCGGCGCATGCCCGCACCCGTGCCTGGTTGAGGCGTTGGCGTACCGGCGCGTCGTGCGCCTCGCCGCCGGCCAGTACCACTCGCTGGCGCTCACCGACGACGGCCGCCTGTTCGCCTGGGGGTGGAACGTGTTCGGCCAGTGCGGCCGGTCCGGCGTGGCCGACGTGCTGTCGCCGCGGCCGGTGCGCGGCCTGGCCGGCGTGCGCGTCAGCGCCGTGGCCGCTGGCTACGCCCACTCGGCCGCGCTCACCGACGACGGGCGCGTGCTGGTGTTCGGCTGCAACGCCTACGGCCAGCTGGGCGACGGCACGACGCGAAAGCGAGCGGAGCCGGCAGCCGTGGAGCTGCCCGAGCCGGCCGTACACCTCGCCTGCGGCTTCTTTTGTTGCGTGGCGGTGCTGCGCTCGGGCCGCGTGCTCCGTTGGGGCCTGGACCCGCAGAGCGTGAGGCTCGGCGCTCAGACGCTCAAGAAGAGCGCCGCCGCGCAGGCGCGCTCGCAGGCCGCCGCCGCCGCCGCCGCCGCCAACGGCCCGGTGCCGGCGGCGTCGCGGTCGGCCGCGCTTGACGCCAAGCCCAGCCAGAAGACGGTGGACCTGCTGGGCGACGCGGACGGCCCGGCGCCGCCCGTAAACGTGCTGCTGCAGTGAGGCGTCGCCGCTGCGGCCGTCCGCTGCCGCCGCCGCGGCCGCCGCCGCGCGGCCGGCCTCGGCGCCGGTCGAGCCGACGCTGGCGACGCAGGCGGGCACCTTCACGCCGGAGACGCGCGACCACCTGCGGCCGGCCGATGTCGACACGTCGGACGTCGAGGGGCGCGTTGTGAGCGCGGCCGGCGGTGCGCAGCACACGATCTACCTGACAGCCGACGGCCGGCTGTACGCCCAGGGCCGTAACCTGGACGGCCAGCTGGGCGTGGGCGGCCGGCAGGAGGCGGCACGTCTCTCGGAGGTGAGCGTGCCCGGCGGCCGGGCGGCCGTGGCCGTGGCGTGCGGCGCCGACTTCTCGCTCGTGCTCACCGAGGACGGCGTCGTGCTCGGCTGCGGCAGCAACAGCTACGGCCAGCTGGGCCGACTGCCGGCCGCCGACAAGCTAGACGACGCCAAGCTGGTGCTCCTGAAGAACCGGCGCCTGCTGCGCCTGCCGCAGGGCCAGAACTCGTCGGACACGCTGCAAGAGGTGGTGGCGGCCGGCGGCCGGCCGGCGCCGCTCGAGGTGGCCTTCAGCGTCACCGAGCGGCACGAGTGCGCGCTCAGCCGGCCGGCCGAGTTCGCCGGCGACGCCGAACGCCTGCATGCCGTCATCGGCCTCTTCCAGGGCTGCTACGACTCGGCGCAGCTGCTGGCCAAGTGCCTCGACATGGGCTGCCTGTACGCGGCGGCGCGCGTTTGCTGCGTGGCCGGCAAACACGCCAAGGCGCTCGAGCACCACCTGCAAGCGGTGCGTGCCGAGGCGGCCACCGACAGCCGCAACGGCGATGGCGAGGCGCTGGTGGCGGCCGTCACCGGCGTCGTGGCCGACTATCTGGCGCTGCCGGCCGACGGCTCGGTGGCCGGCGGCCTGCTGCTGCGCCGCCTCCTGCTGCAACTGGTCACCTTCTGGCTGGACTGCGGCCTGGACGTGGCGCGGCTGGAGCGGCTGCTGGAGCCGCGGCTGGAGCGGCTGGCCCACCCGCTGGCCGTTTTGCTGTTCGGCGGCAGCGCCGACATGCAGCTGTCGGACGGTCGCATCGCCGCGCTCTTCGGTCAGCTGTCGGCCGGCTTCTGCGTGCGGCTGTGCGCGCTCGTGTGCCAGCAGATCGGCGCCGGTCGCATCTGCCGGGAGCTGCTGCCCGTGCTCGGCGAGCTGACGCTGCCAGCCGGCCGGCCGGCAACCGGCGGCAGCGGCGGCGGCGGCGGCGCTGACTCTGTCATGGACTCGGTCATTTGTCAGCTGCTGCGGCAGCGCGACGGCGCCGTGCTGGTGACCGCCGAGCAGGTGGCGGCGCTGTCGGAGTCGGCGGACGGCGCGCCGCCGACGGAGCTGGTGGCCTTCACCTGCGGCCATAGCTGCAGCGCCGCGGCGCTGCGGGCCGACCTGCTGCCCGAGCTGCGGCTCGGGCTGTCTTCGCTGCCGCACGCGCTGCCGCGCACCGCGCAGCTGCTGATGGCACAGTACCGCGACCTGGCCGGCTGCCGCTGCGCCTGTCCTGCCTGCGCGCTCGAGTACGTGACGCGCTGCGTGCGCTCGGCCGGCGGCGCCGCCGCCCTCTAGCGGCTGGCCGCCGCTCTAGTCCGCCCGCGCGGCGCGGCCGTAGTGTGGCCGTGCGTCCGCCGTCTTTCGTCGAGTTGTGCGCCGGAGGAGCCCGTCACAGCGAGGCGTCAGCACGGATCCAGGTAGGCCCGGCGGGATCCCAGGGCGCACTCCAAGCATGTGGAGCTGGGGAACGCATGTGCCACCTTTGGTTTGGTCTGCGAGAAACGTTGGTTGACTCGCAGCTTTGCTGGGAGTCCGGGGCAATCCTGATCTTTCCAGGCTGCATGTCATTCTAATGGTATCCACTTTGCACTGGGCGAGGAAAGCCAGTAATGCGTCCCATGACGATTCAGGCCAAAGGACTGCGAAATTTGTCGTCATTCTACAGTGGGTGACCCAAAAATGCTTCCTCAGGAGTCGGGCCCGATGCCGATGAGTGTGGACGGTTCCGAGCCCTGTGCAGAATGGCTCTTGCAGTCCACAACCTGACATTATTGCCGGCGGAGCGTATGTCGCGCTGTGCTCCGTTGTATTATGCCCACCATTAAGAGGCTGCTGGCAGACTGACCCGCTGTTACCATTAAGAGACTGCCGGCAGACTGACCCGCTGTCACCATTAAGAGGCCGCTGGCAGACTGACCCACTGTCACCATTAAGAGACTGCTGGCTGACTGACCCATTGTCACCATTAAGAGCCTGCCGGCAGACGGACCCACTGTCACCATTAAGAGACTGCTGGCTGACTGACCCATTGTCACCATTAAGAGACTGCCGGCAGACGGACCCACTGTCACCATTGAGAGACTGCCGGCTGACTGACCCACTGTCACCATTGAGAGACTGCCGGCTGACTGACCAACTGTCACCATTGAGAGACTGCCGACTGACTGACCCACTGTCACCATTGAGAGACTGCCGGCTGACTGACCCACTGTCACCATTGAGAGACTGCCGGCTGACTGACCCACTGTCACCATTGAGAGACTGCCGGCTGACTGACCCACTGTCACCATTGAGAGACTGCCGACTGACTGACCCACTGTCACCATTAAGAGACTGCCGGCTGACTGACCGGCTGGTTCGTGCGGGCGGGAGCGGCAGAGCCCCGCTGCAGGCGTGAGCGCCGTGTGCACTGTGTGCAGTGTGTGCAGTGTGAAGTCGCCGTCGGTCGTCAGGCAATGTTTGGAGCTGTATTGGTATCCACGTCAGCTGGTGTTTGTACCGACAATCTACTGGCGAGTATTGGGCGCCATTGGCTGGAAACCAGCAATCCGGCCGCCGCGTAAACAACGCGAGACTGCCAGCAAACATGTCGGGTGGTCAAGTTCGTGCCTTCCCGGGCCACGTATAATCCGCATCACCATGCATGGTGATCAGTATGCACATGTATAATCCACATCATGTAATATCATGTAATATTATATAGTCCCACGTATTAGCCGTATCACCATTCATTGTGATCGGTATGCATTGCGTTCCTGCAATGCTTATTATGGACTGCCTGCGTGGTGGAATGTTATTGCCTTTGCGTTTGCTCTGATCCTGAGGTCTATATTAATACACACGTACACGCATACGTACCTGAAAGGCAGATATTTTTCGGACGCCCTAAAGGTCTATATCAGCACAGTCTCCGATAGCCAGATTTTATTTCATTTAGCCTCCGCACCATCCGCGGCACTGATACCGCTCACACGGGAACCCTTCGAGATTGAACTTACTGCCAAAGCACAGGTCTTAGCTGCGGGCAGACTGGACAGTACCTATTCTCATGACGAATGGTAGCGTACAAAGATATACTGGTATTGAAAGGTACTGACTGAGTAGGTTTGGGTATCACCGTGTTACGATGGTCCCTTGGTCGACACCTTTTCTTTTTTCTCTCTTATCCTGGACGGTTGTCATTCAACCGGTCACGCATCAGTGCAGTGTGAAATTGTCTCGACTGCCGAGTTGCTGTTCAAAAATGCAACTCATCCATATTCACACACGAACATGTGATTTCAGTGAAGGCAGAAACCTATCTAATGGAAGCTTTCCAACTCCGCGTAATGCCACAAGCACATACGTTGCCGCTTTTCCGTGAAAATTTACGCATAGACGAACGTGTGGAAGAGTTCGTGTGTAAAATTTTGCCTACCTGGATTTGCCTACAGTGCTTTTGCTGAAGATTATTTTAGCCACCTCACCGTTGCCAGTATGGTGCGCTCCCCCCCCCCCCCCCCCATTGCATTGTGTTCCGGCACGGTTCTGTGTTCGGGTGTTCTGTCTGTGTGTAGCTCTGTTTCTGTATAGTATCTGTTCTGTGTGCTCTGCTTATTCACGCCATGCTCCGGCAGGCCCCGTGCGTTCGGGTGGCAGCGCGCGTAGCTGCTGAGGTCGGCGGGCGGCGGTCGGCGGCGCTCTGACACGGTTACGGGTACGGGGGCGGCGACAGCTGCCGAGAGGTCGCCGGCCCACTGCACTTCAGGATAATGTGAGCTCGGGCGTCGGCGGTGCCACGCCCCCCGCGCTGTCTGGCGCGGACGCTGTGCGGCAGAGCTGGCGGAGGTCTGGCTCGGTCAGATGGGGGGTTTTCACCGGGTGTTTCCCGGTATGATGTGCACGCTGCCGGGTTGCGAGCCCGACTCTGACATCATCGCGCGCCTTGCAGACTTTGGACGGCGAGCGTCGCAAGATCGGCGGAGATGGCGGCCGACGGCTGCTCGGCGATCCCGTGCCTTTACCGCATTACCGCGACGGCCACAGGTGTACCCTTCCCCGGCTTCCAGAACCCCTCCCGGCACGCGCCCGTCCCGTTTGGTAGTGGGCGCCTCTGCGACGTCCCCCCTCACCCATCCCCGTCCCTCGCCGTCCCCTGCCGTGGCGTTCCGAATGCTGTGCCTGATCCTAACGTGAGTTTCCCGACGCTGTGCCTGCATGCAAGAGTTGGCCCGTGCCCTGCGTCTGGTCGGAGCAGTGGCATCACCGTGCTTTCAGTTGTTTGTTGCTGAGCGCTTGTATACGTTAAATAATACATGTTATCTACCTTTAGCCGGCCTGTTGAGTGTGTCGTGGTGCGGGAGAGAGGACGCGCTGGCGCAGTGGACTGTTCGATGCTGTTGGGACAGGTTAAATTTACTGAACTCGACCTGGACTGTTGCCAAGTAGCGGGCCATCCTTCAGACAAATTGTTTGGCTTACCTATTGGCTGCTATGCCAATGCTGCACCAATAGGATGCCGTGAAACGACCAGTTCATTCACAAGCGTGCCAAGTAAATGTATGTCTGCGCTAACGGTGCGGTGTTGACCGCGTTGACGACACAAAAGCTGTCACGATAGTTTGGGCTGTTAGTTGTGGCATCGGTGTGGCGAATAAGTGCACGAGGCTCAAAACCAGCCGGTGACACATGCGATACGTTGCGGATACGCCGTCCCTTTGTAGACATTAGACCCATGCAAGTAACCGCCTACGTACGTGCATCGCCAACGTTTTCCTTGGTCTTGTATTCTGAGAAACCACTGCCATTAGTGTCACCGCCGGCGCCGGCAGACACGCTAGGACAGACGGACAGTCGAAACGGGCCGTCAGATTACCACGCTGGTGCAAAGCATGGCACCGTGGCGCCAGAGACAGTCAGAGCAGATCCCGCTGAAGCAGAATTGAGCACGAGACGGATTGGTGTGTGCGATGGGCGGATTGTGTGTGTAGCAAAAGCGTCGAACCACAGCTCTCTGCATTAAGCCCGTCAACCTAAATAAACAGCATCCGCTGTAACGATGCAGGGTAGCAGGTGTGAACCCAACCACTACGTGATATACCTGGAATCAGAAACCAAACGTTGTTGCCTTGTCGACCGAAGAGCAGCAAAATGCGGAACACGCCGCTTAGCTGCCAAAATGCGTAATGGAGGAAGGGGGAGGGGAGAAGCATCGGCAACACCATTGAGACAGCACCGAGGCAAATCAGTACTGAAATATAAGTGTTCGAAAAGGTGAAAGGTTGACACACGTTCATTTCGTCGTTTACCGCAATAAATTTAGACGCCTCTTGTGGTGGTGGTGTATTGATATCGCGCGTCATGGTGGGGTCTGTCACCAACACAGACGGCTCATGCGGTGGTGGTGTATCGATATCGCGCGTCATGGTGGGGTCTGTCACCAACACAGACGGCTCACGTGGTGGTGGTGTATCGATATCGCGCGTCATGGTGGGGTCTGTCACCAACACAGACGGCTCACGTGGTGGTG
Source organism: Pollicipes pollicipes (assembly GCF_011947565.3). Lineage (NCBI taxonomy): Eukaryota > Metazoa > Arthropoda > Thecostraca > Pollicipedomorpha > Pollicipedidae > Pollicipes > Pollicipes pollicipes. Next base: position 25,873,444 of record NW_023596545.1, read on the forward strand.
GTGTATCGATATCGCGCGTCATGGTGGGGTCTGTCACCAACACAGACGGCTCACGTGGTGGTGGTGTATCGATATCGCGCGTCATGGTGGGGTCTGTCACCAACACAGACGGCTCATGCGGCGGTGGTGTATCGATATCGCGCGTCATGGTGGGGTCTGTCACCAACACAGACGGCTCACGTGGTGGTGGTGTATCGATATCGCGCGTCATGGTGGGGTCTGTTACTAGCACGAATTGCTCGCGAGCTAGAGGTATAATCCCGGAGTTCTTCATGCCGCCGACAGATATCAGCACCACGGGTAGTTCAATCGCTGCTTTTACGAAGGTGAAGAACCACGTATCTAGGTAAAGCTGCAGGACTGTTCAGAAGAACAGCTTATTTTGCTTGTTGCAATTGACACATACTATATTAATGTTTGCATTCAAGGATTGCAATGGGAAGTAAAAGTCCACGGCAAACATGAACAGGCCGTCCCAAGCGAACCCGCTTGTGGAATCATTTTCGTGTCTGGCAAAGAGCGATAACGAGCTGGCATTAACCCCGTCGGTGCATGTATAGCTGGCGCCGTAAAGAGCGTAAATGAACGTGCCCGCAAACCACGGGCGCTGTCCCTAAAAACATTCTCAAAATTCACAGCAATGCGTCCATCTTGAACGCTTCACAAATGTGTGGCTTATGCTAACGTGTCGTAACACATCAACGCGGCACGTGAACACTTCAATTCCGTCGACACTGGCACTGTTGCAAGAAGCGGTGCGTCCGTAGTGCACTATTTAGCATGATGTTTGCTGTTGAACGATGCTGTTTTCGAGCGCGATGAGGCCCAGTCTGAGATGCCGTGGCTTCCAACACGGCCTAAAACGTTCCCAGTAACCGTACGAGCTATATCGCAGTGAATAGACGCATCCCTTCTAAAACCGAAATGCCGCAGATGTGCACCACCGACAAATACTACCGGAACACCACCGATACAACCGAAAACATCCGCTACTACCACATGGTGTATTGTCAATCTCAAGGGTGCTGCTGAACGCAATGCTGGACAAAATGCCAGACGCAACAGTCAGGCTTCACAAAAGCCGTTACCGCCCGTGACAGTGAGGATAGCTGAGGTGAGCTAACAATTCACAGCATAATTACGGCCCCGAACAAGAACGCCGGCGGTCAGCACAGTCCTCGCCCCCCTCGTCGCACGGCGTCAGCTCCACAGGAGCTCCGGCCGGCGCCTCCTCCTCCTCCCCCTCCCCCCTCCCACCAAAGGAGCAGGGGCCGACTCCTCAGGAGCCAGCCCCTGCGCGCCGGACACCGCCGGCAGCTAGCCCCCCTTCTGGTCAGAGCGCACCCGCCGGCGCCACGCGGTCGCCGACGGAGCGCGCGGCGCTGACTGGGTGGCGCCGCCGGCCGGCCGGCGCGCGCCGCTGAGCCGGCCGGACGGCGCCGGCGCGCGAGGCAGCCGGCGTCGGCGCCGGCCGCTTGGCCGCCTGGCCCGAGGGGGCGGCGCTCGCCACGCAGGCAGTCGGGATAGAGCCCGGGTGGATGGCGGCCCGGCTGGCCGGCGGCTCCGCTGCCGCGCAGGCGAGAGAGGGCGGGTCAGGTCACACTCTGCCGCCGCACGACGTGTCAGCCACCGCCGCGCCCGGCCCAGCAGCAAGAAATGGCTCTGGCTCCAGGCTTTTCGGCATTGTGAGACCAAACTTTGCTATGCTGGAAATGTGGATTTTCAAAAAAGCATCGACTTTACTGAGAAAATTAGACGCTTCGAAGAGCTGTCCACGGTTTTGAGGGAACGAGGTTAGGCAAAAATGTCAAATACGAACCAAGAGACATGGCATACATGTAGTGCTCCAAATATTTGCAGACACTGCCATTCAAAAGAAGTGTCGGGACCTGAACGGGAAGATCATGACCCGCCGCGAAGAACGCGCGCTGGTTTGTCCGCCAGTCAGAGGCACCAGAGGCGCGTGTTACGGGGCACGATACGAACGGCGAGGCTACGGCCCGGTCACGCGCCAGCCCAGGCCAGGTCAGTTCAGCGATATAGCAAATGGCGCACCGATCCCGCAAACAATACGTACCCCAGGTCGGAAGAAACGGCGCCGGCGTACAGGCACCAGTCACAGCGATTCACTGACACCTGTCGTACGGTTGTCACTCACTCTGGCAAAGCCCCGACCTGACCAGCGCACGCACACAGCTGCTGTGGCATCTCCTACCGAAACACGCGGCGCGCAGCGGGCGGGGCCGCGTGACGGGCGGCACCGGCCGGCCCGCTGGCTCGGAACTCACCAGCGCGCGCGGTGTGCAGCAGCATGGCCGGGTCCACCGCCACCTCCCCCAGACCGTTGACAGTCATGCCGTGCAGCAGACTGAGCGCTGTGGGCACGAACCGCAGGGTGTGGGTCAGGCAGGTCAGGCGGGCAGGTTAGGTCGGATCGGTCAGGCAGGTCAGGTCAGATAGAAAGTCATGTCGGGTCAGATCAAGTCAGTCAGGTAGTTCAGGTCCGGTCATACACGTCAGGTCGGTTGGGCAGGTCAGATGAGACAGACAGGTCAGGTCAGGTAGGCAGGTCAAGTCAGTCAGGCGCGGGTCGGGCACACAGGTGTGATAACACGGCGCTAGAGGTGTCTGGTCTGGCCGGCTGGCTGAGGTGCCGTGTACCGTTATCACGCGTATCATTCGACCAAGTGTATCATTACCACGGCCCATCTCACCACCAGTCCAACGGATAGCGTCGTGCAAGCAGTGCTGCCGTCATGAGGTCAACGGATTTGAACCCTGCCCCAGCGCACTTTTGCCGCTCAATGGTCCATGTCACAATGGCTTAGGATGCACGCCAGCCGTTTCGCGTCGAGTTTGTCATTATGACATCATGCGACACCAAATGCACCTCCAGCATCCTCCTCCTTCTTACGTAACCGGCTAATGACCACCAATCAATGTTTCCCGCGGCGCGGATCGAACCCGCGACCTTGCCGTCACCAGCCGGACGCGCGACTGACCGTGACGGGCGCCCCGGGCGTCCAGCTGGGCCCAGTGGTGCTCGCTGGGGCTGACGGCCAGGTGGCCCGGCGGCGGAGCCGGCGCCGCGCCCGTGTACCGGAAGCAGGGGTTCTTGAGGTCAAGCGTAACCGTGCTCGTCACGCCGGTGCCCTCCACCTCCAGCGAAATGGTGACGTCATAGCTCTGCCTGCGGGTCGTGGCGCCGTCAGAGGTGGCCTCGGAGGGCCGCCGTGACGGAGCCGGTGGGCGCTGACGTCGGGCGGTGGTGGGTGGGCAGAGTCTCAACTAGGCGGGGGTGGTCGCTGGCCCGTGTGACCTACTATATGTTGCAATGGGGTGTTTTGACCTACTTCTGGCTGGTCACCAATACCCGTGGCTCATCTCTAGTTGAGCACCATCTTCTGTGATCCCTCCGGTTCATCCCCAATTGCCGTGAGCCATCTCTGGTTGTCCGTGGCCTCCATCATCAACCTCTAGCTGGTCAGCATTACCCAGTGAATCCTGAGACACCTCTGACAGGTGCCAGCGGAGGGCACACAAGCAGCGAGAGGTTCCCGTAACCACAGTAACATTCAGAACATCAAGCCGCTACGCGCGGGGGCAGCACACGTCCATCGCTTTCCCCGAGGCCCCTGACGACTATCACTCCACGTGACCCACGTCCGGCTCCCTCATCGCAACCGAAACCGTCCCGGCCGCCGTCAACCCGCGCCGCTCCCCCGAACTCCCCAAAAGCGTCCTGCCCCGCCTCCAGCACACCGCCGGCACCCGAGACCCACCCGCGATCCCGCGACCCGTCCCTGACCTCCACATCGTGTTGCTCGCCGCCGCCGGCACCCACCTCTGGTTGGCCGTCATGAGGACGCGGCCGGTGAGCGTCTGGCCCTGCTTGGCCGGCAGCGGGTGCCGCAGCAGACAGCGCACCTGGTACCAGTGCGTCAGCGGCTCGGTCGGCGCCGTGCTCAGCCGCACGGCCGTCTGCGAGCCGCAGAACACCACGTCGAACCAGAACGCCAGGCCGTGCACCGTGCCGGTCTCGCGGATCCGGAACTCCACCGGGATATCTGCGGAGAGCACGCCAGAGGCGTCAGGGGGCGGCCGGGCCGCGCGCGCGGAGGCCACACAGGAGAGCCGAGCGGACGACGCGGCCCCGCCTGCGGAGCTGCGGGGAGCACGTGAGAGGCTTCACGGGGTGACGGGCTAGCGTCTCCCGAGAGCGCATGAGCAGCGCGAGCTTCCCCAAACCAGAGCAACAGCCGGATAACATCAATTCGCTTAGCCGAACGAGAGTCAGCACGCACCACCATGCACTTACGACCACTGTAGCGATTGGCTAACTGAGTAAATCATCGCGGTTGCCAGCGGCCAGCTACACATACACACACACACACACACACACACACACACACACCGCTAGCCTATAACCGAGGGAAGCTTCCGGCTCGCACCGCCTCGACAGTGAACGCGCGACGTACGCTCCGCCCCACATCCCAGACGGTGTGCGGCTCACAGCAGCACGCGCCAGCGATCCCGGCCGTCGTACCGATCTGGTGCAGCTGGCGCTCCTCGGCCTCGTGGAAGTCGAGCGGGTGGCGCACCGGCTCGGCCAGGCAGATCCGCTCATCGAACGTGTCCACGATCGGCTGCCGGAAGTACTCGTCGGCCGCCCGCTGCTGCAGTGACGTCACGTCCACGCCGTGGAAGCTGGCCTGGTGCCTGCGGGCCGGGGGGACAGCTGCAGGACAGACCAGACAGACGGCCGCGCAGCGGCGGCGGGCGGACCACACGCGACAGAGCCACTGCGGCTGAGGAACTCCTACGGGGTGGGGGTCCCAATCTGCGATCGCAGAGGAATCCTAAGCGCCGGTCGAGTGCAAATGGAGGTCCGTGTCGGCGCGGTTACAGCCGCATCCCCCCCCCCCCTACCACCACCAAAAACACAAGCCTGTCAGTCAGTAAGTCGGTCAGGCTACAGCTGTATGTCACGTAGCCACCACAGCCGTCAGTTGGTAAACTGTGACAGTCGTCTATCAGTGAACTGTAATACAGCCATTAGTCGGTGAACTGTAACAGCCGTCCGTCGATGAACTGTAACAGCCGTCCGTCGATAAACTGTAACAGCCGTCCGTCGATGAGCTGTAACAGCCCGTCAAGGAGCCCGACCACTGGCCGACGACGCGGAGACAGAATGGAGAGGGAGCCGCACCAGAAGTTAGCCTTGCTGCACTGCTCCATGTAGAGTGCCTGGTCACCGAACGGCGCCACGTGCAGCTCGGCCCGGCTTCGGAAACAGACGACCTGTAACGGGGGTGCTGGCTCAGCATCCCAGCCCATCAGCGGAAGCGGACATCATAGCTCATTGTCCCAGCCCATCAGCAGACTGGAACACAGCGGACACGTGGGACGGCGGACATCACAGCTCAGCGCCCCAACCCACCAGCAGACTAGAATACAGCAGGCACGTGAGACGGTGGCATCGCAGCTGTGTCCCAACCTATCAGCAGACTGGAACACAGCGGACATCACAGCTTAGTGTCCCAGCCCATCAACAGACTGGACCATAGCGGACACGTGAGACAGAGGACATCACAGCTCAGCGTCCCAACCCATCAGCGGACTGGAACATAGTGGACTATCTGGGAGTCAACTGGTGATCTGTTGACTCTCGAGTCAGCTGGTGATCTGTTGATTCTGATTGAGTCGGGTCTGTGCGTTAGCTAGTGATCTGCTGATATGAGTCTGAGTCAGATATGTGCGTCAGACGGTGGTCTGTTGACTCTGACTGAGTCAGACTTGTACGTCAGGCAGTCGTGCTTGCTCTCATTTCACAGTGATCGACAATATGTGGATTTTGTGCAAAAGCCTCCTCATACAAAACCACGAACTTCCGCAGGGCAAACATCTTCAGACCCATCAGGAAACCGCGATACGCATGAGACAGCTGACACACGACAGTGGACAAACGGGACAGTGCACACACAGATAACAATCACAGCTGTCAGTGTATGTACGTGGCAGCGGAAACGAAGCATGTAAATGCCCGTGAACGAATAACCAATAAATCCCCAGAACGGTTTACTTTCCTAGCGTCTTAAGCCGTCTGACGAGCCATGGGACCCGGCTACCTACCGCCAGGCTTGAGCCACTTCTTGGCGTGTAGGAAGGTCTCCAGCATGCGCTCGTTGTAGAGCATGTAGCCCATGGGCTCCGAGACGATCATGTCCACCTTCTCGGGTAGCTCGATCTCCTCGATCTTGCCTGCGATCACCTGGATGACTTGCTGCAAGTTGTTGGACTCAACCAGCATCTGAAAGCCGGCGATGCAGTGTTGGACAGTGTGTAGTGTTCAGGGTGAATCCAAAGCGGTTTAAGTTCACATTCTAGTCAAAATACTAACCAAACTGAGTATGATACCAACAATATATAGCATACAAAGGAAATACAAACATCAAGTGCAACTGAAAATAAAGGGCTTCATGAAAAAACATCATACGAAAATAAAACAAAATTGCGGCTACCATAGATATGATAGCAGAGACGAAACAAAACGCCAGTGTCAGGGCGCACAATGAACATATAATTCAGCAACATCCTGCATTTGCAGTAGAAGCTCGCCTCTCAGCGATTGTCCATGGGAAACCGGCATGAAAACCTATGGCACACCAACTTCTTTCTGAGTGCAATATAAACTCGCGACACACAAAAATAACTCATATTCATTCCACCCGTGAATGTGATAGCGTCGCCGTGATTGCGCGTCCGGCCCTGACCGCTGGACACCACGATTTCTTTTGGCGGCGAAGTCAGCGGGATGGGCGCGGAAGCCGCGCAGTCGGCCACGCCGGCCGGGACATAGCGCCGTTCTCCGCCACGGAGCACTAGCACCCATGGCAGGGCCAAACGTCATCTGAACGGCTTCACAACGTGCATTGGAAAGGAGTGGGCAAATGGTACATATTTTTTCCCAAAACGTACGTGCGTATTGCGAACTTAACGCCGCTGTCAAGACTTCGAGTGGTCCATAATCCTGATGGACTGGTGGGAGGGGGGGGGGGGGGAGGGGCACGGCAGACATCGTGACCATGCCTTCTTCCCCAATCAAAGAGACGCCAAACTTTACAGTCGCCATCGGCACAACGGCGCCGCCACCACCTACCGCCGCGTGCTCGGCCATCGAGCTGGCCTCTACAGCGTACACCTTCCTGGCGCCGGCCTGTGCCGCGAAGAATGAGAGTATACCGGAGCCGGCGCCCGCGTCCAGCACCACCTGGGAGAGGGGGAGGTACGGTTACAAGACACGGGGGACAGCGGTGAACACATCTCCGGCATCACCTGAGGCAGGCATGCCCAGCCCTTCATAAGTGCCTTCGTAACGATTGTGCATTGCTTGCAGAGATGGAGCCGTAATATATGGGCAGGTTGCCTTGAACTCGGGTTGCCTCGGTTACTGAGCTAGCGCACTCCGACAGATGCCAGGCAAACGCACTTGCAGAGGCATATAATCATGGCAGGGCAGTAAGCATATCGTGTGAGATGTTTAACTTAGACCAAACCGCTCCTGCCGAACCGCCGCATCATGCGCACAACTCCCACCCCTCGTTCTCCGCCGGCAGCTGCTCGACCTGAGCGACCCCAAAACACACAGAGTCAATCCTAGGCCCCAGCCACGCCTTCCCCAGGGCCATCGCACACAGGTCAGGTACAGGGGCTGGTCCTGAGTCGGCCAGCGTCACCTCGTGAGCGTGCTGTACCTTTCCGGTGAAGTCGGCGGTGTTGGCGAGGATGGCGCGCTGGTAGGTGCCCGTCCGGATGAAGTCCTGCATCATGTTCTGCTGCTGCGACAGGTAGCCGTAGAACTGCAGGCGAGGAGCGGGAGGCGGCAGCGCCCGGATCAGTCGGCGGTCCGCTGCGTGCGGGGCGGCAGGTCCAGCGGAGCGCAGGCGCCGCGCGGTCGGAGCGGCAGCGGCGTGACAGTTCAGCTCCTCCCACCCGGCCCAGGACCGGACAGAGCGGCAGCAGAGCAACGGTCCAGGCTCCCCCAGCCCGGCCCGCCCCGGCGGACAGAGCGGCAGCAGAGCAACGGTCCAGCTCCCCCAGCCCGGCCCGCCCCGGCGGACAGAGCGGCAGCAAAGCAACGGTCCAGCTCCCCCAGCCCGGCCCGCCCCGGCGGGCAGAGCGGCAGCAAAGCAACGGTCCAGCTCCCCCAGCCCGGCCCGCCCCGGCGGGCAGAGCGGTAGTAGAGCGACGGTTCAGCTCCTCCAGCCTGGCCCGCTCCGATGCCAAGGTGGCAGTGAGGCGACGGTTCATTTCCCAGCCCGGCCCGCTCCAATGGACAGAGCGGCAGCAGAGCGACAGTTCAGCTCCCCTAGCCCGGCCTGCCCTAGTGGCCAGAGCAGCAGCGTTGCCAGCGCACTGCTCACGGAACAGGTGAACAGGTGACGCGAACTGCTAACATCACCGGGCGACATCCGCAAACGGAGTCAAATGACACCTCTCGTGTGGCACTGCAAGGTCCCAACCGTCGGCACAACGCGGCTGGGCAGCGGCCACCCCCACAGTGGGAGATAACATCACGAGCAATCAAACATCCATTGGGCAGACTGGAACCTCCTGACAACGGCGCGTCCAGCCACCCCCACCAGAGATCGAACAGTGATCATATCCACAAACCATCAGGGGGAGCTGTGTGGCGAACGCAGCCACTAACCTGGAAATACTGAGAGGCTGATGCCTCCTCTGTGCGTTCTGAGAACACGGACGCTGCCTGGCCGGACTTGAAGTCCTGCATGAACTTGTGAAATCGCTGGCAGTCTGAAACCATCGTCGACTACGTCATCGTCGCACACGGAAAAATACGCTGGAAGGATCAGTCAGGTCACAATGAAGAACTGGACATTCTGTGCGCCCTGCAGAACTTAAATGCAGTGATACAGAAGCACAAAAAAGTGAGAAGGGTATAGCATTTAAATGCTGTTGAAATGTGAGAAAGACGAGATAAACACACTCAAATCACGACACATACACACAAAAATGAAATCCTAAGGTATGCACAACAAATAAACAAGACAGATCAATCTGGGGTTAATGTGCATTATTAGACTGTCTAAACAAAACAAAAGCAAAAAATGGAAACAAGGTTTACCATATGAAGTTAACAGTTCAACTCCCCACAGGCAGTGAGAAGAGCAGGGCGTCTCTCAACAAGTATGCTCATGTCATTCTGTGTCACCTATACAAACCTTGTGTGGTATGAAACACAACCATGAAGGCATCACTGGTGAAAGAGAAAATGTAGGAGGTCCTGCCAGCTTTGCAGCACTCTGTTGTCTTTGTGATAGGGAACTCCAGCTGGATCTTATGTCCTGAAATACAAAATATCTTTCACTGTCATTGGCAGGCACAACCAAGCCACTCACTTTTTATGGAAGTTTCACTTTTCCAATGCAAACTGCATCATGCATGACTGCTCTCAGGTGGTGGTGGGCTTTAAATGGAGCATTCCACATACATGTGGTGTTTTGAACTGAAATAACCATCTTGAGGACCTTTTGAAGATGTTCACAATTATGCCCTCCTTAAGACCTACACCCCTGAAGTTTCTGAGCTACACACCTGTGAAAATCATGAAATGTATATCAAGAAAAATAGGTCAAGGTCACCTTGGCATTTGCTGTCATAATAACCACATTTAAATCCTGCCATTCCATAAGCCATGCCACAATCAAGGCTAAAAGATTTAGCTGTCCAGACATTTATATCTAGCATTCATGAGCTTGATTCCCAGATATCATGGCCATGAACTTGCTTTCAATCAATGTAGGGCAAGGTACAATGACATAATGAAACCATGGCATACTGAGGAGCATATTTACTTAAACAGCAACAGAAACAGAACCAACAAGAACAGAAAGTTGTGTTCTCTAGAGTGGTCTTTTCCATTCAAAAATTATACCAACAGGTATAAGTGAGCATGTTTCATTTTACCTGATGATTTCTTCAATATCATCAAATGTGAAACATTTCCTCTATGACAAGCCATGAGGTAGGTCCTAGGTCCTAAATATTTAGGAGTTATTTAAGGCTACTCTTATAACAGTCCATTAAAATTACTGGTGGAGTCCAAAACATGATACTTGACAAAAAAGGGAGATGGTAATTTGCAGCCCATCAATTTCAAGGGCCTTACTCTTCAACCAACACTTACATTTAATTTTTGATTTTCTACAGTTATGACTCAATAACAAATTTGGTTTTAAGCAGACTTCTTGTAACCATGTGCAGTCTCAATCATGTGGAGCATACTTTTTACCATATGGATCATAAATTCATGTTAAGTGCATGGTAGCCAGTGTCACATCATGCTAAAATTCCTTAGCAAGATCAAAGAGAGAATTAAGCATGAACATGACATGGCAGCAACAAATCTTACCTCAATGTGACAACAAAATACTATGCCCAACTGTGGGTCGAATGCTTCCCACACATACTTTGAATGTGTTCTTGAGAACCTTTCCCTTCATCTTATTGTTCAGCATGACCCCTGGTTGCACTCACCTGCATAAAATTTAGCACTCATCCCAGCTGGATCATAGCTAAGGCATAATTGCACCTTCTCTTTTATGCGACAAGCCGTGCCACCATCTTCGAGAACATTCAAGATGCCCACATTGTCGTACACCATACCCATGATTCGCTCTTTATAAGAGGCTATAAAGCAGATTATGCAAATCTGTTGATTGTCTTACTGATGCGAAGAGACAAGTACATCTTGAACTCAGGACATTTAATTTTCACTCAATTTAATTTAAGTCCCTATGCATGGCACCCCTACGCATAACACGGCCAAACCGGGATATCATAGTAAAAACCAAGGCCGCGGAGAGATGGGTAGCGTAAAATTATTTCACGTCTTATGAACGCCATATTTGAAACAGTCAAGGCTACCAAACAATCAAAATTTATCCACATTCTTCATGCTATTCAGTTTCCCTTTACTAGTGGAAATTCACGGTCGCCCAAGCTGTGCGGAGTATGTGAGCTGTGCAACATGGAGATTTTAGCGTTAAAAGCATGGGCCTCACCACAACAGTTCCTCTTTCCTGGTGCAAAATCCCGGCCGCACATGATTCCTTGATCTGCTATTTCCCCACAGTGTTTATTGAAACGCATAGAGCAATGCCAGGCAAGGGTCATCACGTCATACAACAACACACACACTGCAAACATATTTACATTCTAGATATCCTAATTGTTATTATACATGCATAATGCAAGCAAGAAAGGAATGCACGGCATATAACGGATCAGCACAAATGTGCGGGTACGTAAGGTCAGCGTTCCCACAGGACTTTCGTTTCTTTAAGGTGCATTAATACCACGCAAGGTTATAAAACAAAAGAAGCGCCGGGGACCTCGAAAAATCGTCGAAGGATCGGTGATCACTCCGACGGGCTTACATTTTGCAGATGTGCAGGTGCCGAGCACCCGGCCGTCGGCGCGCCAGGTCGACACGGTCTCCCATCACCGTGTCCGTCTCAACGTCTCTCCGACAGCCAATTCTAACCGTAGTCCGTGCTCTGTTTGAACGTACTCATACTCCGGCGGGGTCGGTGTTTTTAAAAGGGCGCCCCCTTCTGATCGTTCTGGCGCCCACGTCCGGAACCAGCGCCCGCGCCAAACGTAACAAGCGAAAACCGTGCTCGCACATGGAAAAAGCAGCATGTGGCCCAAGACGGATAAATACGCCGTGCGCCACATCTAAAGCTAGCGTTTTCATTCCTGTCTCCGGGATTACGAAAAACACGCAGGCGTCGTAAGACTAACGGACTCGCACCCTAAAAAAACAGCATGAGGCCCACGGCGGATACATACGCCGCGCGCCACAGCAACTGTTCAAACTATCTCCTGCCGTCGTCAGGTATTATCGAGTCCTGAAAATGACGCTTGGCTTTTAGTCATGTCAGCGCCACAGCCCAAATTCTCCACTTGAAAATGTGTATTTTCGAACCAGGGTCATTTGAACGAGAATCCGGTGCTCTATCAATTGAACTAATCGAGGACAAGGGAAGGGCAAGCCCTTTCCGGTTTAATAAGTTGGTGCAACACTGGACTGTATTAGACGACCTTGGTTCGAGTCCCAGCAATGGCAAGGAGAGAACTCGGGTTGTGACGCATACATGGCTTGAAGACAAACATCATCCATTCTTGGTCAGTACTCCATAACACGTGACGTTGATAGGAGAGCTAACTGACGGAAACATTGTGTATTACTGATACACCAGACTTGTAAAATAGTCCAAATTAGGTCAAAAAGCGTCGTGATGAGAGAAAAAAGCTGCGCCGCATCCTGACCAGGCAGGGGCGGACTTAAGTTCCAAGTGTGCCTCTGACCACGCACATACAAAGAAACTCAGCCCAAGAACACTACATAAATCGCCAACTTGACCACAGAGGAACAGACAAGAATGTCACATGCTCCCAGGCCGCATAACCAGCACCAACCGTATCTTGAAGAACCGGACACTTGCCCTGCATCTGCCTCCATCCGCCCGCAGTCGCCGGGAGCCCAGTACTAGGAAGCTATGGGGGCTTGCTCACTGGTGTGCATACCGTTCAGTCCCCGCCGGGAGAGTAGACTCGTGCGTGGATATCATGGGTTAAGCCTCACCGTTTGAGGTGGGTCTGATGTTATCAGCATCGGCAGAATATGGAACACCGTAAAACGCCGAGCGCTGGTGCACTGGGGCTGGAAATACCCTTATATCCCCTAATACCCACCGTGGACGTCTGAAAAAGTTCAGGTAGTGTCATGTCGCCAGCTAGGGGCCCATCAACCTCCGAATTACTTTTTACCCGAAACGTTGATAAATCACAAAATTACGAAAGGACATGACACTCAAGGGTACAGTCAACGCCTCCAGAATGTCCACACACATGCAAAATAAACTCGTCCAGGTGATCACATCAGTGGCTGAGCCTCAATGAGTGAGCCCTCATAGCTTGCCAATACTGAACAAAAGAATGACACGCGCGGCGCGTTCAACCAGCCACTCCGAATGTCCGTGGAGTTGGTGATTTACCCAGTGACGTAATCAGCGACGAGTTCCAATTTCACTCAAAGCACGTCAGATGGTTTATTATGGCACAACATCGAAAGTAACGATTGTTCTTGCACTGTCGTGTCAATATCTTTTAAGATCATATCAAAGCTCAAATGACGGGTAGCTTCATATCACAAACAATTACCGGCCGATTTCAGTTTTTAAAGCATCAGAACCTTCACCGACAAGGGAACTACGTCCATCAAACATCATGTCCCTTAATATCACCCTTCGAGGCCAAAGTTATGCCTCAATGACGGGGAACTCCGCATCACTTAAAAATCCTTGACAGATTTCGGATTTTTTACTACCAGAGTGATCACAAGCGCATGAATTGGCGTCTGCCACATAGTCATGACCCCTCAAAGTCATCCTTCAATCTCAAACTCAGGCTCAAAGAACGGGGAACTCCATATCACCAACAAATCACCGGCCAATTTCAACTCTTCAAACTCCAGGGTATTCGCTACAGCAGGAACTAGCGTCTTCCTGCAAAAACAGATTTTCAGGATCCATTCTTCGCCTATACCAATAAGCCCTTCAAGGTTTGCATGAAAAACAAGCATTACTCGATTGCCACCAATCAGAGCATATGCGCATAATGGATCTCACAACTCAAATGAATATGCGACATGATGACATAGTTGGGGGATGCTAATTTTTTGGCAACCATAAGGACTTTTAACTCATAGGACTATACCAGATACAAATCGTGCACTGTGTTTCAGTTTGAAAAACAAGTCCAGATTCCATGCCTCCTATCTCTGTCAGACAGACATGCGACCCCTTACATCGCAGAAAATTCCGGTAATAAAGAGCCTGTAGCTGATCACTGCTATTGGTGGTGGCCATATGATCTGAATCATAGCTGTCTATGGTGCCACATTTTTCAGACAAACCCAAAGGGATAGAAACTAATTGCATTTAGTTTTACAGGTTGGAATAAAAAAGTTGCTTCCAAATTTGCTACGATCTAAACGATCCAAACTTGCGACAAAGTAGAATTAGTTCAGATTCATTAGGATTCTGAACTTCAGAAACTTCAGAACTTGGGAATACATTTCAGTCGATAAAAAATATGGAAGACAACTGAGAATGACACATGTTTAAGCCTGTACTATGGTGTACTCAAGTTGAGCTGCCAAGCCATTTAACTAGTTTGCTACCAATTCTAGTTCATTGCGTGAATTGAGCTTTTTGAGTGGATAAGACATTTAGAGGCAAACAAATCAACCTGAGACCAATTTGGAACTTGTGCTATGAGTTGGATGGTGCATGCCATAATACATCGCACATTCAACATAAATACAACCCCGGCCGGAATACTTCCTCGGGTACCTGTGTAGACGGGTGAAAGGCCTTACTACAGATCTTGTTCAAACTTGGACATTATAGGTGACCAACTGAAAGTTGCCAACGCATCAAGCAGATGCGGCGCCACCGGGGTGAGGGGCGGAGAGATGCGTCCCCTTTATCGCTTCATAGGGAGGGGGTCAGTCTCCGTATTCTATCCCATCCTATCGTTCGGCGATATCGCCCCTTTAATGGCCGAGCACATTCAATGTCTTCCGTGCATGGAGTTCAAAGCCGGACTACGAGGTGATAGGATCATTACGTGCGTGCAGGCTACGGATATAAAATATTTCTTAAAGGGAAAGCGAAAACTAATATGACATTGTCGTGCACGTGCTACCATGCGATATGCTTAATTTCACAAATGCGACTGTTATTTTCGCACGCTCTCCGTCAACGACCACCACGTGCTATCACCGCTTCTACCGCCGTGTTTTTTTTTTTGCAAAAGCTTTAGAACTCAAATAGATACAGTCCTGAAATTTGATGCATATTTCCTTTTCATTGTACGCCTTGAAACATTCTTTATATAGGTGCCTTGCATCACAGAGCCAGTATTGATATTTTCTTAACTCACTACCTACCATATTGCAGGGACCAGGGATGACAATTCATGCGACAATTTTTATGAGTTTTGCTTTTAAAAGCACGCTTTAGTCCAGCATCGGCAGATCTTTGAACAATCATCTTTTCAACAGCTTTGGTGTGGCGAACTTTCGATTTAAAACGGAGATAATATCTCAGCTGGGCTCGGCTGGGGGATGTCCCCGCGGTGCCCACCCTTCCTGCCATGGTGAGAGACGTACGGGACCATACAGCCCCACCGGCTGAGTGGGCCGTGAAGCCCCAATGAACGTTGACGGCGGGGAAACGGATGTCCTTCATCTTAATGTTCCCGGGACTTGGCAAAAAACAAAGCAAAAACAAACAAACAAACAAATGCCGGAGTGGAGCGATCTGAAATGCTAAGTAACTGTTATAGCAGAACCCGTTTTGTGCCGGGGGATATTTTGAATTTCGAAGCAAGCCATTGCGCTGCTCGAGACTAGCCTGAGGTGAGTCTAAAAACTGTAACTCACATAGCTCGTTTAGGTAAGGACAGATGTAATGGATAATGCAGAATTGTCCCGTTATGTGTTACTGTGTTGTATGTGTATTTACTAGGTTTTGTTTAATCTTTAAGCATCCTATGATCTTATCATGTGCCGCAGAATGGCTTTCAATAAGTATTCCAGCAGTGACTGGCCCGAGTGGCAAGAACCAACTTCAGAAAACCGCTCTTGAGTGTCTGGAGCCGTATTTCCTGCATCACTGCCCCAATCAGACACCTTTGTAATACGCTCTATGTTTTTTGTTTGTTCCTGAAACTGCTTTCTGTAGTTTAATATCATAACTGAAATAAAAGATGAGTTATTAGTTCAACATCTAAAGCTGATAAGCAATTTTCCTGAAGCCATTTCAAGTAATCTAGACTCTGTCAATGACCTGAACGAGAATGCTGTTTAAATAACTGCGGAAAATACTAATAAAAATATCCAAGGAAATCCTGGGACGTAGGCAAGGCTGGTGCAAAGATGAGCATAGCTCCCTGAGTAAGGAAATTTACACTAGACGCTGAGTAATTTCATAGGAATTATGTCCAAGTTCGCATGATTACACAGGAAGTTTGACATTTGACCCCGGTGAGGAAGATTTGGGCTACGCACGTGAGAAAGCGGTGCCAAAAATTTCGCGGGAATTCCGTCTTTTTGTTTTCAGGGTGCGCTGCAACTTTTTTTAAAGGGGCACGGATGTCCCCACCTGAGCAAAGATTTTCAACGCATACTACACATGCAGACATACAGCTTAAAGCGCGCTTTGCCCTGAGTCCGCTGCGTTGCAACATGTCACGCATGTAACGTGAAGAGACTCGATTTCATTGATCTTTCCTTCTTTTCAAGCCGGTATCATTCTTACTCCATGTCTCGTAGCAACCGCGAATGCAACTGTATGGAGACTCCCAAGGACAGCGCCTCTAGAGGATCAGGGGGAACCGCCCCTTCCCCTTTTGCAAGTGGGAAAATAGCCTCTAATGGCTATGTTTGCGTCTCTCTCGCTGTCTGTCCATTCTCCGCAATGTGAGGCACAACACACGGAAGCCCACCGCTGAAGTCGTCAAGCTAGCTTGTCTTCTCATAACCCTGCCCGCCAGTTCAGCCACAGATGAACGCAGTTTCGTCGTGCGACAGGGGGTGGAGATTTGCTTTGCTTCATGGTGACGCAGAGGAGCGTAAACACAGCAGCTGTGAGTAACGTGTCCGCATTCGTCTGGATCAAATGGATCGAGTTCATGCCAAAACCGCTCTCACCGGTGTAAACGCATCAAATCAAAGAATGTTGGGCTGCGCTTAGGACCGCGCGATAAACGGTGGTGGTGCGGACCCGGTAAGAATAAGTGAGTTCTGTGATCCTCCAGCAGCATGTTGTTAGGGTGCTTTATTAACACCGTGATAATTGATCAGATTTACTCCCTCTTGTTATTTTTCTATCAGTAAACCAAAACTTTTGGTTCACTGATGGGGGATCAGAGCGCCTGCCTTCAGAAAGCGCCCCCATCCGTGGCGGCGTGGGTTCGAGGCGCTTTAAACGCTCGCTCTTTATCTCCACGGGCATGGTCTACAGCCGTTGGCAGCGACCGCATCAAAGGCCGGGTGACGTTAGAAGGCGGGACCGACCGCGTCGAGCATGGCAGCACGCCAAACTTTCGCCACCCAATTCTGCTGTTGATCTGCAGTTGCGCGATGGGGTAGCAGGGATCAGGGACCAAACAATAAGCGCTGCCTAGCGTGAGTTCTGATCCGAGATATCCATCCACTCTACAGGTGGGGGATTACATTTTTGGAAATAAATGAATAAAAACACGATTTCTTATTTGCAACTTCCCTCGTTCCTTCAACTTTAGAGAGCTGCAGGATGTGGTAGCCCGCTCTTTGCCCCGTTTCAGGTGTTATGTCTTGAAATGCCTGCCAGCATTTACCGACTGGCATCGCATATAACGTAGTTGGAATGGCAAAGAAAAATAATCCCTTTTTACAGTAGTACTATTAGACACTAGACAGGGAACTTATATGGCACAAAATCTTAAATGCACGAGAAATGAGATGATCAGGAGCAAAACCGATGGTTTGTCGTCAGTTCTGTCAAAACCCAATGCAAATGTTACTCTGAAGCCATGAAAAAGTTATACACGATGTCACAAAACAGCGGTCACCCCTATTGCAGCGCTACATTGCTGGATGCCACACATAAACGGTTTGCAGGCAAAACCACGTCATGTGCCGCCCCCCACGCGCCTGAGGCTGTCTCTGGGGTGACGTGTTTGGTGACGAGGTGCCAGTCGCGGCTAAGCCAGTCATCTGTCATCGGTCGGGGACTGCCCCTGCGGTGACATTACGCCAGCGTCAGAGTTTTGCAGCGGCGGCGGAAGTCAAGCAACAGCGGGACCGGTGGTGCGTCTCATGGTATGTTTCATGCACCATGGCGTGTCATTTCAATGTCGAAAACGTTCGCTTATCTCAATCATTTGCTTTGGGTGACTACCATGTGCACTTATTTTCCGGCGTGGCGATTTCCAGCTATCAGCTCAGCAGACTCTTGTCAGGCCGAATGATCGGACATCTCCGGCCCCGAAAACGACATCTGCTCCCAGGCTCCGCACCGACCGTAGATCGTCGTGCAATGCTCCTCAAAATTGGCCACCTCACCGAAGCCAGAAAGGCTAGGGACACGATTTTCGTTTCAAAACACGCGCAATGAATGTCCCATGCGCCACTGAAAATTTGGAAGCGATTGTGCGGCACGACAGAGAGATATCTTAGAAAAAGGTTAGGAAAGGGAGGCAAGGGGTCACCCTCTCCCTATCAGGGCGAGGTTTAACACGCGCTGGGGGGGTGGTGGGGGAGGGAGCAAATTGACCCTCCCCCCGCCGAAGGTTTTCCAGAATGATTTCCGAAGGGCGCGGCGTAACCGCGACAATCATTGCATAGCTGTAGACATTTGAACAGCGAACCCTTCGATACAAGAAGATTATATGTACCTTGTGAGGTTGATGACCTATGACAGGTCAATATCAGGCCATGGCTGTCAGCGAGGGGTATTCGAGGGCATCGTTCAATGTGATGCCACATCAAAGTGTTAGACGAGGCGATTCACATCTGAGATAGTTTCTTAGGCAAACAACTAACTGAATTCACAATTATAACCAATTCATTGACCTAGGTTCGGGCAGTTCAACCCAAGGTGAACACAAACCAACATTTGTGCTTGAGAGTTGGTTTAATAGGATGGTTTCTGGCGCTCATTTCGAATTTCTTGATAACAGAGACCGCAACAGGCATGTTCGATGGTAATTTTAAAGGTCAGAGTAGGTCACTGACCTGAAATGCCCCTGGTCAACGTTTTGCTTCTAGGAACATACCGCCTAGCGTGATTCCTGACGCTTATTCAAAAGGCAAAATAGGAGCAATCTCGTAGGTATTTGCTCGCTTTGATGGTATAAAGGTCAAACAAGGTCACTGACCTCAATGACCTTTTGCTTGGGATAAGTATCTAGGTGAATAGCGGTTGCATGAGGAGGTCCGGGGGCATTAGGCACCAACCTGGAGTTTTACCTTGTTTGGCCTTATTTGACCCCAAGGTCATGGCTAAGGACCTCGAATTTTGACCAGTGAGTTCGTGTACAGGTCAATCTACCACGTGAGTTTTGTCTGTCTAGCTAGCTTAGTTTCGAGATTTCACGGGGGTCAAATTAACCTCCCGCCCAAAGGAAGAGCATTAAGCCGGCCAGCCGGGCGTGTGTTAAAGGTGGCGAGGTGTGTCGGTAGATAACAAAAGAAGGAAATACCATCGATAGCTTTTGTATTTCACGAAATGGACTTGCAAGCCTAGAACTGGACTTGGACCTCATCTGCTTCAGAACCGATCTTTACCCAGCGATCCAGCTTTCATCACTGCGGCGTAATTTCTCAATTGCTTGTACTCGACTTGATGTCATTTGAAATGAAGGAACATGGGTATAAATTCCTGTCTCCTGCAGGGCATTATGCAGCCCCCCCCCCCCCCCCCCCCCCACCCTCACTCAGCTATCAGCTCACAAAATATGTCAATGCCAGTGTGAAAAAACATTGAACAAGGAGCCCAGGAAAACCACGCCACTCTCTTTTCCTGTTATGGGTTTCGCCCCCTCCCAAATGTGTGTTTTTTTTTCTTCTTTAGGCTAGCCATGCCTAGGAGGGCTATCGGGATGATGCAACATGTTTGCTCGTCTCTCGTAACCGTTTGGATGATATTGTCCTTATCATCTACTATCGTAGCCGAATGCCACTACCCATAGAAACGTAGGTTCGTCGCATTCAGCAGTGCACCTTCTAACACTAGAACACCACACTGGCATGGAAAAATCATGTTTGCTTATTCCATTAGCTGAAGATCATAACAAATCAAGGGACAAGCGAAGCAGTGAATTGAATACCACGAGGGCCGCAATACAGATCAAGTTTTGGAGGTTTTTCGCAAAAGCTGTGGACTACAGACCTGACCTAGAATAGCCCGCCCCCGCCCCGTCCCCACGACCAAAAATGCATGCCTGCCACTTGAGAGGCTCTAGCCCCCGCCCTTCCCCCCCAACGAACACAGGCTCAATCCCTGGTCGACACACCCAGTCCGTGCAACGCACGATCGCGGCCGACATGTCCCAAACACAGCCCTGAACAGCCCGTAAGAGCCCCAGGGTGTCAGGGCACAACAGCGCTCAACACAGCGCTGGCGCCTGAAGGCCGCTCAAGCCATCTTTCAATGTCCCTTCTCCGCAACGCCGTCACGGTCGCTAATTTTAGTCCACACCAAACGAAGCGTGCATACGGTCGCCACCGAGGTCGGAAATCGGCCTGGCCATCTGTAGCCGGGCGTTTTTCGGCCGTGGGTGGGACACAGCGTGCACTGAGTCTGCTCGCGACCTGTGTTCGGTGAAGTCACTTCTGTGTGTGGGAGGCAACGGTGTCGGTCCTGAGACAGGGCCTGTCGGGCGCCGGGGCGTTGGTCGCTGCGCCGTCGCCGTCGGTGATGAGACCGCCGGTGGAGGCGGTGCCGATGATTAGGCTGATTCGTCGTGGAACGCGTCCGACCGCTGCGGAAGGCCGCCAGACGAGGTACGTCGGATCGATCGCAGGCCTGGCGGGAGGGGGTCGGGCAGGTGGTCGGCTTGCCCTCCCTGGCGAGCCCTGCGGGCCCCTCCCGCACTTTTGCCGAGGTGTTCCGGGGCCAATGTCTTGCTCTGCTCGCCCGCCGCACACCGCATGCCCGGGCGGCCGGCCAGCTGACTGACAGGCAGAGGCGTCGTCAGCGCGCGCAGCGGGGGAGGCGCCGCGGGAGCCGAATCTCGGCGGGCTCGGGTGTGAACTAAAACCAACCGGAGGCCAAAGATTAAACAGAGCGTCGTCTTCACGACTTAGGACGTTGCGTGGCGGTGTTGGATGGCTGAAAGTTTGTGTTTTGTTATTCTGTTCCTGGTTATCAGTACAGTTATACGCCGGTTTTCCGACGCGTAACACCTGATCCTGTCATAAAAGGCGTCATATTAGTAAGCGACGTATAATCCTCCCGTCATGTCATTTAAACTGTTGAGGACTCCTCAATTTTACACAGTCACCCAGATAACCTGAGTTGTCAGGTGCATCTGCGGGGAACATGTAATATGTAATAAGACAGTACTGTTAGCCTTACTCTTCATAAGGTAACCAGGAGGAAGGAGAGATATGTATTGATGGCTCGGGTGCATGCTGTTATCGAAACAAACCTAGCCAACGTTGTCTCATGCCACTAAGTTGATTAGTACTGTCTTATCTACGGTCATCGAGAACTGAGGTTCGAACAAACTTCGAGCTTGAGACCTTCCAATTGCTCTGACCCTTTCGGCTTCAATCATTGAGTCGATTTCCGGAGGCCGTCCGTTAGTGGGCCCGGATCTGAGCTGTCGCCCGATACGAACGGGTGTGATGTGCGACACGTTGGTCGTCCCAGCGGCAGCGGTAGAGACTCAGCTGACACGGGACTGGTGATGGGCCGGCAAGGCCCCGCGCCCTCAGCGCGAATGTGACCGGCCGCCGAAGCATGCTTCTGGATGTGTCAGACACCTGATCGCGGCACGGCGGTACTGCTGATGCCTGGCCTCCGATCGGAGACCCTGTGCGCAGCCGCCGTCACCTCCGATCTGAGACTCTGACCGCCGCCGCCGTCACCTCCGATCTGAGACTCTGGCCGCCGCCGTCAACTCCGATCTGAGACTCTGACTGCCGCCGTCACCTCCGATCTGAGACTCTGACCGCCGCCACCTTAACCTCTGATCCGAGACTCTGGCCGCCGCCGCCGTCACCTCTCATCCGAAACTCTGACCCGCCACCGCCGTCACCTTCGATCTGAGACTCTGGCCGCCAACGTCGTCACCCTCCGATCCGAGACCCGGCTCTGAGACCTCCGATCCGAGATCGGCTCTGACCGCCGCCGCCGTCACCTCCGATCCGAGACTCTGGCCGCCGCCTCCGTCACCTCTGATCTGAGACTCTGACCGCCGCCGCTGTCACCTCTGATCTGAGACTCTGACCGCCGTCGCCGTCACCTTTGATCTGAGACTCTGACCGCCGCCGTCGTCACCTCCGATCCGAGACTCTGGCCGCCGCCGTCAACTCCGATCTGAGACTCTGACCGCCGCCGTCACCTCCGATCTGAGACTCTGACCGCCGCCTCCGTCACCTCCGATCTGAGACTCTGACCGCCGCCTCCGTCACCTCTGATCTGCGACTCTGACCGCCGCTGCCGTCACCTCTGATCTGAGACTCTGACCGCCGCCGCCGTCACCTCCGATCCAAGTTTTGGCCGCCGCCGCCGTCACCTCCGATCCGAGACTCTGGCCGCCGCCGCCGTCACCTCCGATCCGAGACTCTGGCCGCCGCCGCCGTCACCTCCGATCCGAGACTCTGGCCGCCGCCGCCGTCATCTCCGATCCGAGTTTCTGGCCGCCGCCGTCGTCACCTCCGATCCGAGACTCTGGCCGCCGCCGCCGTCATCTCCGATCCGAGTTTCTGGCCGCCGCCGTCGTCACCTCCGATCCGAGACTCTGGCCGCCGCCGCCGTCATCTCCGATCCGAGT
>NW_023596545.1:25897081-25923322 GCF_011947565.3 Pollicipes pollicipes
C
Source organism: Pollicipes pollicipes (assembly GCF_011947565.3). Classification (NCBI taxonomy): domain Eukaryota; kingdom Metazoa; phylum Arthropoda; class Thecostraca; order Pollicipedomorpha; family Pollicipedidae; genus Pollicipes; species Pollicipes pollicipes. Next base: position 25,897,083 of record NW_023596545.1, read on the forward strand.
GGACAGAGCGGCAGCAGAGCAACGGTCCGGCTCCCCCAGCCCGGCCCGCCCCGGCGGACCAGAGCGGCAGCAGAGCAACGGTCCAGCTCCTTCCCCCAGCCCCGGCCCCCCGGCGGGCACAGCTGCATCAAAGCACGTCCAGTTCCCCCATCCACGGCCCTCCCGGCTGGCAGAGCGGGCAAAGCAAACACGTCCAGCTCCCCCAGCCCGAGGCCCGCCCCAGCGGACAGAGCGGCAGTTAGAGGCGACGGTTGCAGCCTCATCCAGCCCGGCCCGCCCCAGGCGTGGCAGAGTCGGCAGCAGAGCAAACGGATCCAGCCTCCTCCAGCCCGGCCCCGCCCCGGCGGACAGAGCGGTAGTAGAGCGACGGTTCAGCCTCATCCAGCCTGGCCCGCTTCGATGCCAAAGGTGTCAGGTGAGGCGACGGTTCATTTCCAGCCCGGCCCGACTCCAATGGACAGAGTCGGCCAGCAGAGCGATAGTTCAGCCCCTCCAGTCCGGCCCGCTCCGGTGCCGGGGCGGCAGCAAAGTGACGGTTCATTTCACCAGCCTGGCCCGCCCCAGTGGACAGAGCGGCAGCAGAGCGACAGTTCAGCTCCCCTAGCCCGGCCTGCCCTAGTGGCCAGAGCAGCAGCGTTGCCAGCGCACTGCTCACGGAACAGGTGAACAGGTGACGCGAACTGCTAACATCACCGGGCGACATCCGCAAACGGAGTCAAATGACACCTCTCGTGTGGCACTGCAAGGTCCCAACCGTCGGCACAACGCGGCTGGGCAGCGGCCACCCCCACAGTGGGAGATAACATCACGAGCAATCAAACATCCATTGGGCAGACTGGAACCTCCTGACAATGGCGCGTCCAGCCACCCCCACCAGAGATCGAACAGCGATCATATCCACAAACCATCAGGGGGAGCTGTGTGGCGAACGCAGCCACTAACCTGGAAATACTGAGAGGCTGATGCCTCCTCTGTGCATTCTGAGAACACTGCCACTAACCTGGAAATACTGAGAGGCTGATGCCTCCTCTGTGCGTTCTGAGAACACGGACGCTGCCTGGCCGGACTTGAAGTCCTGCATGAACTTGTGAAATCGCTGGCAGTCTGAAACCATCGTCGACTACGTCACCGTCGCACACGGAAAAATACGCTGGAAGGATCAGTCAGGTTACAATGAAGAACTGGCCATTCTGTGCGCCCTGCAGAACTTAAATGCAGTGATACAGAAGCACAAAAAAGTGAGAAGGGTATAGCATTCAAATGCTGTTGAAATGTGAGAAAGATGAGATAAACACACTCAAATCACGATACATACACACAAAAATGAAATCCTAAGGTATGCACAACAAATAAACAAGACAGATCAATCTGGGGATTAACATGCATTATTAGACTGTCTAAACAAAACAAAAGCAAAAAATGGAAACAAGGTTTACCATATGAAGTTAACAGTTCAACTCCCCACAGGCAGTGAGAAGGGCAGGGCGTCTCTCAACAGGTATGCTCATGTCATTCCGTGTCACCTGTACAAACCTTGCGTGGTATGAAACACAACCATGAAGGCATCACTGGTGAAAGAGAAAATGTAGGAGGTCCTGCCAGCTTTGCAGCACTCTGTTGTCTTTGTGATAGGGAACTCCAGCTGGATCTTATGTCCTGAAATACAAAATATCTTTCACCGTCATTGGCAGGCACAACCAAGCCACTCACTTTTTATGTAAGTTTCACTTTTCCAATGCAAACTGCATCATTCATGACTGCTCTCAGGTGGTGGTGGGCTTTAAATGGAGCATTCCACATACATGTGGTGTTTTGAACTGAAATAACCATCTTGAGGACCTTTTGAAGATGTTCACAATTATGCCCTCCTTAAGACCTACACCCCTGAAGTTTCTGAGCTACACACCTGTGAAAATCATAAAATGTATATCAGGAAAAATAGGTCAAGGTCACCTTGGCATTTGCTGTCATAATAACCACATTTAAATCCTGCCATTCCATAAGCCATGCCGCAATCAAGGCTAAAAGATTTAGCTGTCCAGGCATTTATATCTAGCATTCATGAGCTTGATTCCCAGATATCATGGCCCTGAACTTGCTTTCAATCAATGTAGGGCAAGGTACAATGACATAATGAAACCATGGCATACTGAGGAGCATATTTACTTAAACAGCAACAGAAACAGAACCAACAAGAACAGAAAGTTGTGTTCTCTAGGGTGGTCTTTTCCATTCAAAAAGTATACCAACAGGTATAAGTGAGCATGTTTCATTTTACCTGATGATTTCTTCAATATCATCAAATGTGAAACATTTCCTCTGTGACAAGCCATGAGGTAGGTCCTAGGTCCTAAATATTTAGGAGTTATTTAAGGCTACTTTTATAACAGTCCATTAAAATTACTGGTGGAGTCCAAAACATGATACTTGACAAAAAAGGGAGATGGTAATTTGCAGCCCATCAATTTCAAGGGCCTTACTCTTCAACCAACACTTACATTTAATTTTTGATTTTCTACAGTTATGACTCAATAACAAATTTGGTTTTAAGCAGACTTCTTGTAACCATATGCAGTCTCAATCATGTGGAGTATACTTTTTACCATATGGATCATAAATTCATGTTAAGTGCATGGTAGCCAGTGTCACATCATGCTAAAATTCCTTAGCAAGATCAAAGAGAGAATTAAGCATGAACATGACATGGCAGCAACAAATCTTACCTCAATGTGACAACAAAATACTACACCCAACTGTGGGTCAAATGCTTCCCACACATACTTTGAATGTGTTCTTGAGAACCTTTCCCTTCATCTTATTGTTCAGCATGACCCCTGGTTGCACTCACCTGCATAAAATTTAGCACTCATCCCAGCTGGATCATAGCTAAGGCATAATTGCACCTTCTTTTTTATGCGACAAACCGTGTCACCATCTTCGAGAACATTCAAGATGCCCACATTGTCGTACACCATACCCATGATTCGCTCTTTATAAGAGGCTATAAAGCAGATTATGCAAATCTGTTGATTGTCTTACTGATGCGAAGAGACAAGTACATCTTGAACTCAGGACATTTAAATTTCACTTAATTTAATTTAAGTCCCTATGCATGGCACCCCTACGCATAACACAGCCAAACCGGGGTATCATAGTAAAAACCAAGGCCGCGGAGAGATGGGTAGCGTAAAATTATTTCACGTCTTATGAACGCCATATTTGAAACAGTCAAGGCTACCAAATACTCAAAATTTATCCACATTCTTCATGCTATTCAGTTTCCCTTTACTAGTGGAAATTCACGGTCGCCTAAGCTGTGCGGAGTATGTGAGCTGTGCAACATGGAGATTTTAGCGTTAAAAGCATGGGCCTCACCACAACAGTTCCCACTTTCCTGGTGCAAAATCCCGGCCGCACATGATTCCTTGATCTGCTATTTCCCCACAGTGTTTATTGAAACGCAGAGCAATGTCAGGCAAAGGTCATCACGTCATACAACAACACACACACTGCAGACATATTTACACGCTAGATATCTTAATTGTTATTATACATGCATAATGCAAGCAAGAAAGGAATGCACGACATATAACGGATCAGCACAAATGTGCGGGTACGTAAGGTCAGCGTTCCCACAGGACTTTCGTTTCTTCAAGGTGCATTAATACCACGCAAGGTTATAAAACAAAAAAAGCGCCGGGGACCTCGAAAAATCGTCTAAGGATCCGTGATCACTCCGACGGGCTTACATTTTGCAGATGTGCAGGTGCCGAGCACCCGGCCGTTGGCGCGCCAGGTCGACACGGTCTCCCATCACCGTGTCCGTCTCAACGTCTCTCCGACAGCCAATTCTAACCGTAGTCCGTGCTCTGTTTGAACGTACTCATACTCCGGCGGGGTCGGTGTGTTTAAAAGGGCGCCCCCTTCTGATCGTTCTGGCGCCCACGTCCGGAACCAGCGCCCGCGCCAAACGTAACAAGCGAAAACCGTGCTCGTACATGGAAAAAGCAGCATGTGGCCCAAGACGGATAAATAAGCCGTGCGCCACATCTGAAGCTAGCGTTTTCATTCCTGTCCCCGGGATTACGAAAAACACGCACGCGTCGTAAGACTAACGGACTCGCACCCTAAAAAAACAGCATGAGGCCCACGGCGGATACATACGCCGCGCGCCACAGCAACTGTTCAAACTATCTCCGGCCGTCGTCAGGTATTATCGAGTCCTGAAAATGACGCCTGGCTTTTAGTCATGTCAGCGCCACAGCCCAAATTCTCCACTTGAAAATGTGTATTTTCAAACCAGGGTCATTTGAACGAGAATCCGGGGCTCTATCAATTGAACTAATCGAAGACAAGGGAAGGGCAAGCCCTTTCCGGTTTAATAAGTTGGTGCAACACTGGACTGTATTAGACGACCTTGGTTCGAGTCCCAGCAATGGCAAGGAGAGAACTCGGGTTGTGACGCATACATGGCTTGAAGACAAACATCATCCATTCTTGATCAGTACTCCATAACACGTGACGTTGATAGGAGAGCTAACTGACGGAAACATTGTGTATTACTGATACACCAGACTTGTAAAATAGTCCAAATTAGGTCAAAAAGCGTCGTGATGAGAGAAAAAAGCTGCGCCGCATCCTGACCAGGCAGGGGCGGACTTAAGTTCCAAGTGTGCCTCTGGCCACGCACATACAAAGAAACTCAGCCCAAGAACACTACATAAATCGCCAACTTGACCACAGAGGAACAGACAAGAATGTCACATGCTCCCAGGCCGCAGAACCAGCACCAACCGTATCTGGAAGAACCGGACACTTGCCCTGCATCTGCCTCCATCTGCCCGCAGTCGCCGGGAGCCCAGTACTAGGAAGCTATGGGGGCTTGCTCACTGGTGTGCATACCGTTCAGTCCCCGCCGGGAGAGTAGACTCGTGCGTGGATATCATGGGTTAAACCTCACCGTTTGAGGTGGGTCTGATGTTATCAGCATCGGCAGAATATGGAACACCGTAAAACGCCGAGCGCTGGTGCACCGAGGCTGGAAATACCCTTATGTCCCCTAATACCCACCGTGGACGTCTGAAAAAGTTTGGGTAGTGTCACGTCGCCAGCTAGGTGCCCATCAACCTCCGAATTACTTTTTACCCGAAACGTTGATAAATCGCAAAATTACGAAAGGACATGACACTCAAGGGTACAGTCAACGCCTCCAGAATGTCCACACACATGCAAGATAGACTCGTCCAGGTGATCACGACATCAGTGGCTGAGCCTCAATGAGTGAGCCTCATAGCTTGCCAATACTGAACAAAAGAATGACACGCGCGGCGCGTTCAACCAGCCACTCCGAATGTCCGTGGAGTTGGTGATTTACCCAGTGACGTAATCAGCGACGAGTTCCAAATTCGCTCAAAGCACGTCAGATGGTTTATTGTGGCACAACATCGAAAGTAACGATTGCTCTTGCACTGTCGTGTCAATACCTTTTAAGATCACATCAAAGCTCAAATGACGGGTAGCTTCATATCACAAACAATTACCGGCCGATTTCAGTTTTTAAAGCATCAGAACCTTCACCGGCAAGGGAACTACGTCCATCAAACATCATGCCTATTAATATCACCCTTCGAGGCCAAAGTTATGCCTGAATGACGGGGAACTACGCATCACTTAAAAATCCTTGACAGATTTCGGATTTTTTACCACCAGAATGATCACAAACGCATGAAGTGGCGTCTGCCACATCGTCGTGACCCCTCAAAGTCATCCTTCAATCTCAAACTCAGGCTCAAAGAACGGGGAACTCCATATCACCAACAAATCACCGGCCAATTTCAACTCTTCAAACTCCAGGGTATTCGCTACGGCAGGAACTAGCGTCTTCCTGCAAAAACAGATTTTCAGGGTCCATTCTTCGCCTATACCAATAAGCCCTTCAAGGTTTGCATGAAAAACAAGCATTACTCGATTGCCACCAATCACAGCATATGCGCATAATGGATCTCACAACTCAAATGAATATGTGACATGATGACATAGTTGGGGGATGCTAATTTTTTGGCAACCATAAGGACCTTTAACTCATAAGACTATACCAGACACAAATCGTGCACTGTGTTTCAGTTTGAAAAACAAGTCCAGATTCCATGCCTCCTATCTCTGTCACGCAAACATGCGACCCCTTACATCGCAGAAAATTCAGGTAATAAAGAGCCTGTAGCTGATCACTGCTATTGGTGGTGGTCATATGATCTGAATCATAGCTGTCTATAGTGCCACATTTTTCAGACAAGCCCAAAGAGATAGAAACTAATTGCATTTAGTTTTACAGGTTGGAATAAAAAAAGTTGTTTCCAAACTTGCTAAGATCATGCACAAAGTAGGATTAGTCCAGATTCATTAGGATTCTGAACTTCAGAAACTTCAGAACTTAGGATTACATTTCAGTCGATAAAAATATGGAAGACAACTGAGAATGACGCATCTTTAAGCCTGTACTATGATGTACTCAAGTTGAGCTGCCAAGCCATTTAACTAGTTTGCTACCAAGTCTAGTTCATTGCATGAACTGAGCTTTTTGAGTGGATAAGACATTTAGGGGCAAACAAATCAACCTGAGACCAATTTGGAACTTATTCAAGTCTACGTGTTCTGTCTACCCAGACCAGACACAAGCGCTGCGAGACGGCAACTGTATTAACCCGCGAAGCGAGCGGGCGGCGCCGACTCCGGCGGGTGGCGCCCCAGGCAGTACACCGCCATTCGGGGCAGCGGCGTACCAAAGTGCAGCAGCACTGGCGGCGCGAGCAGGGGCGGCCTCAGGAGTACGCCAGTAACATCATGATACATCTCCCCCCTTGAGGAAATGCAAATAAATGTATAATATATAAAAAAACGCTTGCGAAACGAAATTATTGGCGACAGACTGCTGCTTCCCTGCTGCTGCCATGCTGCTTCTGAGGCTGCTGCTTCCCTTCTGCTTCTCGGACTGCTTCTTCTCTGCTGCTTTCCTGCTGCTTCCCACCTGCTTTCCTGCTGCTTCCCTGCTGCTTCTCTTTGATGTCTCTCAGAAAACGCGGCCACTGCGTGTTTTACGCGGACTAAAACTAAGCAGTGGCGTTGGGCCTTGTGTCTGGGGCACTTGCGCGTTGCAGGGCTGGGCCGCAGCTTCTGTCAGCGGCGGCAGCGACGGCGGCGGCGCCGTTTTCGACGCGGGCGACGGCACAGCTGGTGGTGGCCGTGGCACCACCGATCGTGGTGCAGGCGCCGGTTCGCGCGGCTGCGGTTGCAGCAGCGCCGGTGGCGCCACCTCAGCATGGCGGCCAGAGAGGAGGTCTGGAGCGGGCACCCTGTGTGCAGAATAGTCAGCACGCCGCGCGGAACCGTGCTGTGTCAACACCTGAAACGGAGGGATCTGCATCAGATGACGTCGGTTGCGACGATAGCGAGCACCCTTGAGCTCCACAAGGTAGCTGCGTCTAGAGAACTTCTCTATGACGGTGGCGGGCTCGGACCAGCTTGCTTCCTTCTCCGCCTTGATCCGAACATGATCCCCGGGCTGTAGCTGCTGAAGATCGCGGGCACCGTGTCTCCGGTTGAAGCATGTCTCCAGCTTCTTCTTCCTCTGCCGATCTCGGAGTTTGGCATGCTGCCATGTCGCTTCTCCGGTTGGCTGAGCGATGAGGAGACGAGACTGAAGTTCGCGTCCCATCAGGAGACGGGTTGGGGAGTATCCGGTTGCTTCCACAGGCGTCGTGCGGTAGTTGAGGAGGACGAGGTGGGGGTCCCTCTGGCGAAGTATCCACTTGGCGGTTCTCACGGCCCGTTCAGCTACTCCGTTGGAAGACGGCGTGTGCGGGTCTGTGATGCGGTTTGTAAAGCCGTATGACGCTGTGAAGTTGGCGAACGAGCTTGAAGTGAACTGCGTTCCTCCGTCTGTTGTCACGAGGTCTGGTATCCCCAAGCGGGAAAACAGGCGCTTCAGACGCTCGATGACTGCGCTGCTGGTGAGACTCGGGAGGCGTTGTATCTCCAGATACCTGCTGAAGATGTCCACCGTGACGAGCCAGTTGCAGTTGTTGAAGTGGAAGACGTCTGCTGCAACGTGCGTCCACGGTCTTGATGGCGTTGGGGTTGTCACCAGTGGCTCAGCGTGCTGGGCTGGCGCGTTCACCTGACAGAACGAGCAGCTCTCGAGATGACGCTTCAGGTCGATGCTGAGTTGAGGCCACCAGATCGATTCTGCTGCCCTCTGGCGACACCTGTTCAGACCGAAGTGTCCGTCATTATGTAGTCGGGTGAGCATTTCATCTCGCAGACTCGGAGGGATGACGATGCGTCGCCCGTGCATCAGCAGTGTATCACACGTTAGGTACAGAACGCTCATCTCTCCCCGAGAGGCGAAGTAGTCCAGCAGGTCGGGATGCTTCGCTCCCTCCTTCCAGCCAGAGGGAGTCTGCTGAACTACGCGTTGCAGGGGTTCGTCTGCTTGCTGGGCCTTGCTGATCTCCACCAGACGCTGTGGTGTGGCGGGAAGATCGCTGAAGATTCTCTCGCAGAATCCATGCACGTCTTCTTGAAGCACAGCGCTGATTTCATCCTGCTTCTGGAGCGGGTGACGTGAGAGGAAGTCGGGCACCAGGTGCTGCTTCCCTGGAACGAAGACCGCTGTGGGGTTGTATCGCATCAAGCGCATGAGCATGCGCTGGCATCTGATGGGCGCATCCACGAGATTTTTCGTGTTAACCAGCGGGATCAGAGGCTTGTGGTCCAGATGCAGCTCGAACGACGGCAGTCCGGACAGGAACATGTGCATTTTCTCGCACGTCCACGTCGCGGAGAGTAGTTCTTTCTCAATCTGGGTCCATCTGGTCTCTGTGTCAGTCAGGCTTCTGCTGCAGAACGCGACGGGTTTGAAGACGGAGCCGTGCTTCTGGAGAACACATCTTCCGATGCCGAAACTGCTGGCGTCGGCGCTGACCACCGTCTCTCGTGCTGGATCGTAGAACGCCAGAGCTGGAGCTGAAGTGACGGCTGCTTTCACGTCATCCAGCGCCTGCTGCTGCTGTGGTGTCCAGATCCATGCTACGTTCTTCCTCAGAAGTTCGTTCAGTGGTCTTAAGCACTCCTGGATGTGTGGAACGAACCGGCCCAGGAAGTTGATTACTCCGAGCAGAGACCTTAGTTCATTGACATTCTTTGGTGGTTGGAGCTGCTGGATCGCTTCGAGCTTCTCTTCGTCCATGCTGATGCCGTTCTTGCTGATCTTCATCCCCAAAAACTTGACCTCGTTCTTCCGGAACTCACACTTTTTCCTGTTCAGCTTGAGGCCAGACTCGTGGATCCTCCTGATGACGGCCTCGAGACGTGCATCGTGGCTGGCAGCATCTCCGAACACCACGGTGTCGTCCATGTAGACGATGACTCCGGGCAGTCCGTCCAGCATCTCCTCCATCTTCCGCTGGAAGCACTCCGGTGCGAGCGAGATCCCCATCGGCAGTCGCAGGAACCTCTTCCTGCCGAACGGAGTGATGAACGTGGTCATCTTGGAGCTCGCCTCGTCCAGCGGGATCTGGTAGAAACCGGAAGAGGCGTCCAGCTTGGTGAACAGCGTCGCGTCACTCAGCTTGGAGGTCAGCTGCTCGAGAGTAGGGATCGGGAACACCTGTCGCTTCACAGACTGGTTGAGTCTCTTGTAGTCAACCGTGATGCGGACACCGCTGCTCCTCGGCTTCGGGACGGGGACCAGCGCAGAGACCCAGTCCGTTGGCTCGGTCTCCGACGTGATGATGCCGTGATGCTCCATCTTCTTCAGCTCCTCTTCCACCGGCTTCATCAGTGGCAGCGGGATATTTCTTGCAGTGGCAAGGGCGAATGGAACAGCATCTTCACGGAGCTGAATGCTGACCGGTGCTGTCTTCAGGAGACCTGCCTCTCCGAAGACGTCTTCGTTGACTTAACCTGTGAATTTCAGTACGCCCAGGCGCGAGCAAGCAGACCTGGAGAGGAGATCATCAGCAGAGTCAACAACGTAGAACACTTTAGGCTCGGCTTTGTTCTTGAACAGGAGTGTTCCGTGCATCTTTCCCTCTACTTTTAGCACGCTACCAACACTTGTCAGAGTATTTGAAGCATGTTGAAGCGGCGGCAGTTTCAGCTTCTTGTACGTTTTCAGCGTCAGAACGCTAACATCAGCGCCAGAGTCAGCTTTGAAAGCGACTCGTTGACCATTTAGAAGGACTGAAACTCTCCATGGCGCGCAAGCTTTGTCTACTTCGTCAACAAAAAAGTTGGGCGGCGATAGTTGTTCAATGGACTCTGTCCGCGCACTCGCTCTGACACCGTTGGAGCGACAAACATACGCAAAATGATCCATTTTCTGACAGTTGTCACAGATTTTTCCTTTAGCAGGACAATCTTTCGGAGACGCATGACGTGCTCTTCCACAGTATCTGCATGCTGTTGAAAAGTCGGTACGCTGACTATGCTGTTGCCATTGCGCGGTGGAAGGCTGCGGTTGACGTCTGTACTGCTGGCGCTGCTGGCGCGGCTGCCTGTGCCGCGCCGGTGCACGAACACTACTGATATCAGGCGGATCAGAGCTGTCACGGCCGTTCACGATCTCGACATTACGCATCATCGAAATGACGGTATTTGCAGACACTTCCTCCTCTAGTGACTTCAGCTGAATTCTACGGGACAGCTCCATGTCAGACATTCCTGAGATGAGACGATCTCTGATACGCTCATCAGCGTCAGCGAAGCTGCAATGCTCAGCTAGAGAGAACAAAGCTCTGATGTACGATTCATTAGTCTCGCTTGAGCTTTGAGATCTAAGCTCGAAGTTGTGACGCTCTGCAATAAAGTTCCTTTCCGGAATGAAGTACCCGTCTAGCTTTGAGACAACAACTTCAAAATCCTCCTTCTGCTCAGCAGTAAGCTTAAATATTGGTACGATATGCTCAGCCCGCGGACCCATGCTGTAAATCAACGCAGCTACTTGAACGTCACCGTCCTCTTTGTGTAGTCCCGATGCCAGTCTGTAGCGGACGAACCGATCACGCCAGGTCGGCCACCTCTCAGGCGATGTAAAGTCGAATTCCTCAGGAGGACGAAATCCAGTCATCACGACTTGGTTCACAACTCACAATGCCTAAATTAATGTGCTGCTCATGCTTGCTTAAGCTTACTCTAGGTTCAATGCGGCTGCGCCATATTCAAGTCTACGCGTTCTGTCTACCCAGACCAGACACGAGCGCTGCGAGACGGCAACTGTATTAACCCGCGAAGCGAGCGGGCGGCGCCGACTCCGGCGGGTGGCGCCCCAGGCAGTACACCGCCATTCGGGGCAGCGGCGTACCAAAGTGCAGCAGCACTGGCGGCGCGAGCAGGGGCGGCCTCAGGGGTACGCCAGTAACATCATGATATAGAACTTGTGCTATGAGTTGGATGGTGCATGCCATAATATATCGCACATTTAACATAAATACAACCCCGGCCGGAATACTTCCTCGGGCACCTGTGTAGACGGGTGAAAGGCCTTACTACAGATCTTGTTCAAACTTGGACATTATAGGTGACCAACTGAAAGTTGCCAACGCGTCAAGCAGATGCGGCGCCACCGGGGTGAGGGGCGGAGAGATGCGTCCCCTTTATCGCTTCATAGGGAGGGGGTCAGTCTCCGTATTCTATCCCATCCTATCGTTCGGCGATATCGCCCCTTTAATGGCCGAGCACATTCAATGTCTTCCGTGCATGGAGTTCAAAGCCGGACTACGAGGTGATAGGATCATTACGTGCGTGCAGGCTACGGATATAAAATATTTCTTAAAGGGAAAGCGAAAACTAATATGACATTGTCGTGCACGTGCTACCATGCGATATGCTTAATTTCACAAATGCGACTGTTATTTTCGCACGCTCTCCGTCAACGACCACCACGTGCTATCACCGCTTCTACCGCCGTGTTTTTTTTTTTGCAAAAGCTTTAGAACTCAAATAGATACAGTCCTGAAATTTGATGCATATTTCCTTTTCATTGTACGCCTTGAAACATTCTTTATATAGGTGCCTTGCATCACAGAGCCAGTATTGATATTTTCTTAACTCACTACCTACCATATTGCAGGGACCAGGGATGACAATTCATGCGACAATTTTTATGAGTTTTGCTTTTAAAAGCACGCTTTAGTCCAGCATCGGCAGATCTTTGAACAATCATCTTTTCAACAGCTTTGGTGTGGCGAACTTTCGATTTAAAACGGAGATAATATCTCAGCTGGGCTCGGCTGGGGGATGTCCCCGCGGTGCCCACCCTTCCTGCCATGGTGAGAGACGTACGGGACCATACAGCCCCACCGGCTGAGTGGGCCGTGAAGCCCCAATGAACGTTGACGGCGGGGAAACGGATGTCCTTCATCTTAATGTTCCCGGGACTTGGCAAAAAACAAAGCAAAAACAAACAAACAAACAAATGCCGGAGTGGAGCGATCTGAAATGCTAAGTAACTGTTATAGCAGAACCCGTTTTGTGCCGGGGGATATTTTGAATTTCGAAGCAAGCCATTGCGCTGCTCGAGACTAGCCTGAGGTGAGTCTAAAAACTGTAACTCACATAGCTCGTTTAGGTAAGGACAGATGTAATGGATAATGCAGAATTGTCCCGTTATGTGTTACTGTGTTGTATGTGTATTTACTAGGTTTTGTTTAATCTTTAAGCATCCTATGATCTTATCATGTGCCGCAGAATGGCTTTCAATAAGTATTCCAGCAGTGACTGGCCCGAGTGGCAAGAACCAACTTCAGAAAACCGCTCTTGAGTGTCTGGAGCCGTATTTCCTGCATCACTGCCCCAATCAGACACCTTTGTAATACGCTCTATGTTTTTTGTTTGTTCCTGAAACTGCTTTCTGTAGTTTAATATCATAACTGAAATAAAAGATGAGTTATTAGTTCAACATCTAAAACTGATAAGCAATTTTCCTGAAGCCATTTCAAGTAATCTAGACTCTGTCAATGACCTGAACGAGAATGCTGTTTAAATAACTGCGGAAAATACTAATAAAAATATCCAAGGAAATCCTGGGACGTAGGCAAGGCTGGTGCAAAGATGAGCATAGCTCCCTGAGAAGGAAATTTACACTAGACGCTGAGTAATTTCATAGGAATTATGTCCAAGTTCGCATGATTACACAGGAAGTTTGACATTTGACCCCGGTGAGGAAGATTGGGGATACGCACGTGAGAAAGGGGGGCCAAAAATTTCGCGGGAATTCCGTCTTTTTGTTTTCAAGGTGCGCTGAAACTTTTTTTAAAGGGGCACGGATGTCCCCACCTGAGCAAAGATTTTCAACGCATACTACATATGCAAACATACAGCTTAAAGCGCGCTTTGCCCTAAGTCCGCTGCGTTGCAACATGTCACGCATGTAACGTGAAGAGACCCGATTTCATTAATCTTTCCTTCTTTTCAAGCCGGTATCATTCTTACTCCATGTCTCGTAGAAACCGCGAATGCAACTGTATGGAGACTCCCAAGGACAGCGCCTCTAAAGGATCAGGGGAACCGCCCCTCCCCCTTTTGCAAGTGGGAAAATAGCCTCTAATGGCTATGTTTGCGTCTCTCCCGCTGTCTGTCCATTCTCCGCAATGTGAGGCACAACACACGGAAGCCCACCGCTGAAGTCGTCAAGCTTGCTTGTCTTCTCATAACCCTGCCCGCCAGTTCAGCCACAGATGAACGCAGTTTCGGCGTGCGACAGGGGGTGGAGATTTGCTTTGCTTCATGGTGACGCAGAGGAGCGTAAACACAGCAGCTGTGAGTAACGTGTCCGGATTCGTCTGGATCAAATGGATCGAGTTCATGCCAAAACCGCTCTCACCGGTGCAAACGCATCAAATCAAAGAATGTTGGGCTGCGCTTAGGACCGCGCGATAAACGGTGGTGGTGCGGACCCGGTAAGAATAAGTGAGTTCTGTGATCCTCCAGCAGCATGTTGTTAGGGTGCTTTATTAACACCGTGATAATTGATCAGATTTACTCCCTCTTGTTATTTTTCTATCAGTAAACCAAAACTTTTGGTTCACTGATGGGGGATCAGAGCGCCTGCCTTCAGAAAGCGCCCCCATCCGTGGCGGCGTGGGTTCGAGGCGCTTTAAACGCTCGCTCTTTATCTTCACGGGCATGGTCTACAGCCGCTGGCAGCGACCGCATCAAAGGCCGGGTGACGTTAGAAGGCGGGACCGACCGCGTCGAGCATGGCAGCACGCCAAACTTTCGCCACCCAATTCTGCTGTTGATCTGCAGTTGCGCGATAAGGTAGCAGGGATCAGGGCCCAAACAATATGCGCTGCCTAGCGTGAGTTCTGATCCGAGATATCCATCCACTCTACAGGTGGGGATTAGGTTTTTGGAAATAAATGAATAAAAACACGATTTCTTATTTGCAACTTCCCTCGTTCCTTCAACTTTAGAGAGCTGCAGGATGTGGTAGCCCGCTCTTTGCCCCGTTTCAGGTGTTATGTCTTGAAATGCCTGCCAGCATTTACCGACTGGCGTCGCATATAACGTAGTTGGAATGGCAAAGAAAAATAATCCCTTTTTACAGTAGTACTATTAGACACTAGACAGGGAACTTATATGGCACAAAATCTTAAATGCACGAGAAATGAGATGATCAGGAGCAAAACCGATGGTTTGTCGTCAGTTCTACCAAAACCCAATGCAAATGTTACTCTGAAGCCATGAAAAAGTTATACACGATGTCACAAAACAGCGGTCACCCCTATTGCAGCGCTACATTGCTGGATGCCACACATAAACGGTTTGCAGGCAAAACCACGTCATGTGCCGCCCCCCACGCGCCTGAGGCTGTCTCTGGGGTGACGTGTTTGGTGACGAGGTGCCAGTCGCGGCTAAGCCAGTCATCTGTCATCGGTCGGGGACTGCCCCTGCGGTGACATTACGCCAGCGTCAGAGTTTTGCAGCGGCGGCGGAAGTCAAGCAACAGCGGGGCCGGTGGTGCGTCTCATGGTATGTTTCATGCACCATGGCGTGTCATTTCAATGTCGAAAACGTTCGCTTATCTCAATCATTTGCTTTGGGTGACTACCATGTGCACTTATTTTCCGGCGTGGCGATTTCCAGCTATCAGCTCAGCAGACTCTTGTCAGGCCGAATGATCGGACATCTCCGGCCCCGAAAACGACATCTGCTCCCAGGCTCCGCACCGACCGTAGATCGTCGTGCAATGCTCCTCAAAATTGGCCACCTCACCGAAGCCAGAAAGGCTAGGGACACGATTTTCGTTTCAAAACACGCGCAATGAATGTCCCATGCGCCACTGAAAATTTGGAAGCGATTGTGCGGCACGACAGAGAGATATCTTAGAAAAAGGTTAGGAAAGGGAGGCAAGGGGTCACCCTCTCCCTATCAGGGCGAGGTTTAACACGCGCTGGGGGGGTGGTGGGGGAGGGAGCAAATTGACCCTCCCCCCGCCGAAGGTTTTCCAGAATGATTTCCGAAGGGCGCGGCGTAACCGCGACAATCATTGCATAGCTGTAGACATTTGAACAGCGAACCCTTCGATACAAGAAGATTATATGTACCTTGTGAGGTTGATGACCTATGACAGGTCAATATCAGGCCATGGCTGTCAGCGAGGGGTATTCGAGGGCATCGTTCAATGTGATGCCACATCAAAGTGTTAGACGAGGCGATTCACATCTGAGATAGTTTCTTAGGCAAACAACTAACTGAATTCACAATTATAACCAATTCATTGACCTAGGTTCGGGTAGTTCAACCCAAGGTGGACACAAACCAACATTTGTGCTTGAGAGTTGGTTTAATAGGATGGTTTCTGGCGCTCATTTCGAATTTCTTGATAACAGAGACCGCAACAGGCATGTTCAATGGTAATTTTAAAGGTCAGAGTAGGTCACTGACCTGAAATGCCCCTGGTCAACGTTTTGCTTCTAGGAACATACCGCCTAGCATGATTCCTGACGCTTATTCAAAAGGCAAAATAGGAGCAATCTCGTAGGTATTTGCTCGCCTTGATGGTATAAAGGTCAACAAAGGTCACTGACCTCAATGACCTTTTGCTTGGGATAAGTATCTAGGTGAATAGCGGTTGCATGAGGAGGTCCGGGGGCACTAGGCACCAACCTGGAGTTTTACCTTGTTTGGCCTTATTTGACCCCAAGGTCATGGCTAAGGACCTCGAATTTTGACCAGTGAGTTCGTGTACAGGTCAATCTACCACGTGAGTTTTGTCTGTCTAGCTAGCTTAGTTTCGAGATTTCACGGGGGTCAAATTAACCTCCCGCCCAAAGGAAGAGCACTAAGCCGGCCAGCCGGGCGTGTGTTAAAGGTGGCGAGGTGTGTCGGTAGATAACAAAAGAAGGAAATACCATCGATAGCTTTTGTATTTCACGAAATGGACTTGCAAGCCTAGAACTGGACTTGGACCTCATCTGCTTCAGAACCGATCTTTACCCAGCGATCCAGCTTTCATCACTGCGGCGTAATTTCTCAATTGCTTGTACTCGACTTGATGTCATTTGAAATGAAGGAACATGGGTATAAATTCCTGTCTCCTGCAGGGCATTATGCAGCCCCCCCCCCCCCCCCCCACCTCACACAGCTATCAGCTCACAAAATATGTCAATGCCAGTGTGAAAAAACATTGAACAAGGAGCCCAGGAAAACCACGCCACTCTCTTTTCCTGTTATGGGTTTCGCCCCCTCCCTAATGTGTTTTTTTCTTCTTTAGGCTACCCATGCCTAGGAGGGCTATCGGGATGATGCAACATGTTTGCTCGTCTCTCGTAACCGTTTGGATGATATTGTCCTTATCATCTACTATCGTAGCCGAATGCCACTACCCATAGAAACGTAGGTTCGTCGCATTCAGCAGTGCACCTTCTAACACTAGAACACCACACTGGCATGGAAAAATCATGTTTGCTTATTCCATTAGCTGAAGATCATAACAAATCAAGGGACAAGCGAAGCAGTGAATTGAATACCACGAGGGCCGCAATACAGATCAAGTTTTGGAGGTTTTTCGCAAAAGCTGTGGACTACAGACCTGACCTAGAATAGCCCGCCCCCGCCCCGTCCCCACGACCAAAAATGCATGCCTGCCACTTGAGAGGCTCTAGCCCCCGCCCTTCCCCCCAACGAACACAGGCTCAATCCCTGGTCGACACACCCAGTCCGTGCAACGCACGATCGCGGCCGACATGTCCCACACACAGCCCTGAACAGCCCGTAAGAGCCCCAGGGTGTCAGGGCACAACAGCGCTCAACACGGCGCTGGCGCCTGAAGGCCGCTCAAGCCATCTTTCAATGTCCCTTCTCCGCAACGCCGTCACGGTCGCTAATTTTAGTCCACACCAAACGAAGCGTGCATACGGTCGCCACCGAGGTCGGAAATCGGCCTGGCCATCTGTAGCCGGGCGTTTTTCGGCCGTGGGTGGGACACAGCGTGCACTGAGTCTGCTCGCGACCTGTGTTCGGTGAGGTCACTTCTGTGTGTGGGAGGCAACGGTGTCGGTCCTGAGACAGGGCCTGCCGGGCGCCGGGGCGTTGGTCGCTGCGCCGTCGCCGTCGGTGATGAGACCGCCGGTGGAGGCGGTGCCGATGATTAGGCTGATTCGTCGTGGAACGCGTCCGACCGCTGCGGAAGGCCGCCAGACGAGGTACGTCGGATCGATCGCAGGCCTGGCGGGAGGGGGTCGGGCAGGTGGTCGGCTTGCCCTCCCTGGCGAGCCCTGCGGGCCCCTCCCGTACTTTTGCCGAGGTGTTCCGGGGCCAATGTCTTGCTCTGCTCGCCCGCCGCACACCGCATGCCCGGGCGGCCGGCCAGCTGACTGACAGGCAGAGGCGTCGTCAGCGCGCGCAGCGGGGGAGGCGCCGCGGGAGCCGAATCTCGGCGGGCTCGGGTGTGAACTAAAACCAACCGGAGGCCAAAGATTAAACAGAGCGTCGTCTTCACGACTTAGGACGTTGCGTGGCGGCGCTGGATGGCTGAAAGTTTGTGTTTTGTTATTCTGTTCCTGGTTATCAGTACAGTTATACGCCGGTTTTCCGACGCGTAACACCTGATCCTGTCATAAAAGGCGTCATGTTAGTAAGCGACGTATAATCCTCCCGTCATGTCATTTAAACTGTTGAGGACTCCTCAATTTTACACAGTCACCCAGATAACGTGAGTTGTTAGGTGCATCTGCGGGGAACATGTAATATGTAATAAGACAGTACTGTTAGCCTTACTCTTCATAGGGTAACCAGGAGGAAGGAGAGAGATGTATTGATGGCTCGGGTGCATGCTGTTATCGAAACAAACCTAGCCAACGTTGTCTCATGCCACTAAGTTGATTAGTACTGTCTTATCTACGGTCATCGAGAACTGAGGTTCGAACAAACTTCGAGCTTGAGACCTTCCAATTGCTCTGACCCTTTCGGCTTCAATCATTGAGTCGATTTCCGGAGGCCGTCCGTTAGTGGGCCCGGATCTGAGCTGTCGCCCGATACGAACGGGTGTGATGTGCGACACGTGGTCGTCCCAGCGGCAGCGGTAGAGACTCAGCTGACACGGGACTGGTGATGGGCCGGCAAGGCCCCGCGCCCTCAGCGCGAATGTGACCGGCCGCCGAAGCATGCTTCTGGATGTGTCAGACACCTGATCGCGGCACGGCGGTACTGCTGATGCCTGGCCTCCGATCGGAGACCCTGTGCGCAGCCGCCGTCACCTCCGATCTGAGACTCTGACCGCCGCCGCCGTCACCTCCGATCTGAGACTCTGGCCGCCGCCGTCACCTCCAATCTGAGACTCTGACTGCCGCCGTCACCTCCGATCTGAGACTCTGACCGCCGCCACCTTAACCTCTGATCCGAGACTCTGGCCGCCGCCTCCGTCACCTCTCATCCGAGACTCTGACCGCCACCGCCGTCACCTTCGATCTGAGACTCTGGCCGCCAACGTCGTCACCTCCGATCCGAGACCTGGCTCTGAGACCTCCGATCCGAGATCGGCTCTGGCCGCCGCCGCCGTCACCTCCGATCCGAGACTCTGGCCGCCGCCTCCGTCACCTCTGATCTGAGACTCTGACCGCCGCCGCTGTCACCTGTGGTCCATCCCTGACCGCCTGACCGCCGCCGCCGTCACCTCCGATCCGAGACTCTGACCGCCGCCGCCGTCACCTCTGATCTGAGACTCTGACCGCCGCGCCGTCACCCGATCTGAGACTCTGACCGCCGCGCCGTCACCTCCGATCTGAGACTCTGGCCGCCGCCGTCACTCCGATCTGAGACTTGACTCTGACCGCCGCCGTCACCTCTGATCTGAGACTCTGACCGCCGCCTCCGTCACCTCTGATCTGAGACTCTGACCGCCGCCGCCGTCACCTCCGATCTGAGACTCTGCCGCCGCCCGTCACCTCCGATCGAGACTCTGGCCGCCGCCGTCCCAACTCCGATCCGAGACTCTGGCCGCCGCCGTCACTCCGATCCGAGACTCTGGCCGCCGCCTCCGTCACCCGATCCGAGACTCTGCCGCCGCGCCGTCACCTCGATCCGAGACTCTGGCCGCCGCCGCCGTCACTCCGATCCGAGTTTTGGCCGCCGCCGCCGTCACCTCCGATCCGAGACTCTGGCCGCCGCCGCCGTCATCTCCGATCCGAGTTTCTGGCCGCCGCCGCCGTCACCTCCGATCCGAGACTCTGGCCGCCGCCGCCGTCATCTCCGATCCGAGTTTCTGGCCGCCGCCGCCGTCATCTCCGATCCGAGTTTCTGGCCGCCGCCGCCGTCATCTCCGATCCGAGTTTCTGGCCGCCGCCGCCGTCATCTCCGATCCGAGTTTCTGGCCGCCGCCGCCGTCATCCCTCGATCCGAGTTTTGGCCGCCGCCGCCGTCATCTCCGATCCGAGTTTCTGGCCGCCGCCGCCGTCATCTCCGATCCGAGTTTCTGGCCGCCGCCGCCGTCACCTCCGATCCGAGTTTCTGGCCGCCGCCGCCGTCATCTCCGATCCGAGTTTCTGGCCGCCGCCGCCGTCACCTCCGATCCGAGTTTCTGGCCGCCGCCGCCGTCACCTCCGATCCGAGTTTCTGGCCGCCGCCGCCGTCACCTCCGATCCGAGACTCTGGCCGCCGCCGCCGTCATCTCCGATCCGAGTTTCTGGCCGCCGCCGCCGTCACGAGCTCAGAGCACTGCGTGTGGTAGCCGAGTCTGCGTCACGCAGACTCGGCTACTATCTCGACTCTGCAGCTCCAACGCAAGCAAGCACAAACAAGCACGAAATCACAAGTCTCTCGTGCGTGCAGCTGAAAATGTTCGATTTTTTTTGGTTTCTGTCAAGATGTCACCCAGAGATGATTTTTCCATGGATGAGTTCCCTTCAGTGGTTGCGTGCATCTGACGCGCGGAGGATGGGTCCGATAAGACCAAGTTGATTCAGCGTGCTTAGGCCCAAACGTGACCTGCAAGATCCCTCGATGAAAGAGGAGGGTGGGAGTTTACTTGTGCCGTGATACAAACACGCTTTCTACAGCATTTCCCGGGCGTACATCACCGCTTGTTCAGTGAATGGATTTTGAACGAAATGTATTCAATAGAAAACCAAACCGAAGGCTTTGCCGGAAGCGTGCTACTATGCGCTCAGCAAGTATGTGTGTTGTATGCCCAGCTCATCGGCATGTCAAGCAACCGGGACCCCTTGGAACATGCGATTGATGGACCTGCGAAAGCTACGCTAATGTGAGGGTACATTTGTGAAGGACAATTTGGAAAACGCCCATAAACCTTCCCCCAAAAGTGAAAGGGTATTAGCACATTGCACGGGCCTCGGTTGGTGGCTGAGTCAGAAGCGCAGAAATGGTCTTGATGCGTGCGCAAACGTTCACTTGGAGCATGTGCGTTAAGAAGGGCACTGCGTGCTTGATGTATGCCGCAATATTGACATATTCAACAATGAGATGAATCTTAGGGATGTAATTCTTCAGAGGCTTTAGCGTTGTTTTTTTCTGACCAATCACACGTCTTTACCGAAGGATCTCAGCGGTGTTTGAAAATACCCGGCACATTTGCATGACTTTGGGCAATATTTTCCTGACGGAGGGTGATGTAAACGCACAATTTGCTTCCGGGAGGTGCTACACTACAACGTGTTAGCTGTCCTGTAACATACATGCCAGCACGCTCGTATAAAGTCAGAGGAGCTGAATGACGCGTGACTGACGTTACACCGAGTAGTCTAACACTGAGGGTCATCAGCAGATCATCAGCGTGCCGAGAGCCTCAAAGACAAAGACCAGCTGGCCAGCAGTTCACTAGCCCCCACGATAAGAGCTGCAACGGAGGCAACAGCGCCGAAGAACTGAATTGGCCGCGTATTATTAGCAAGATATCAGCAGGTCACCAGCAATAAGTTAGCCCCCCCCCCCCAGGCAGAAACAGACCAGTGCTCCACCTAGGCAGCAGCTTATGCGGTGCTTAGTCACCCTCATGCGATTACAGTGACTTGCTGGGGTCCATGACAAACAGCGCAGGGCAGTAGCTTTAGCGTGCTGCGTGTATTGGCACAGTCTTCACCTAGGAGCGGCCTGCAGAACTGCAAGTGCACCACGTGTCGGCCAACGCAGATGGCGCTACAAGTTCGCTCCGTGGCGTTTCACGTGTACAATACGCTTGTCCTGCCCGCCTTGTTGTGTTTGTTTTATTTAGAGTAGCTCCGAGGAGCGTGTGCTGTTCAGATTTCCGGGGAGGTCAGGTGCTGACCGGCGAGATGCGCGGTATCGGCGAAGTCACGTGACCCACGCGGCGGCATGAGCGTGGCGTCTGCCGTCAGCTGGCGCCTCAGATTCGGCCGGCCGCGGATCGCCGGCGCCGTAACCGTCGGCTTTCGTGACCGCTGCAGCCGAGTCGACGGCTATCGATCGGCGGCCGGAGAGGAGCTCTCCAGCGGCTACGGCGCCGGGCGGGGACACCGGCGGCGGCCGAGGGCGTGTCCCCCCCCCCCCCTCAAGCGGCGACCTGTGTCGGCGTCGGCTGACCACCGCAGGTGGCCTCGGTTCGAAAGTTGACCTCTGGCCGCCACTCGAGGCCGCAGGTGGTGCATGCTGCTCCGAGCATGGCCTGCGCTGCCGGTAGCGCTCGCTGGAGAGCTGTCCCCGGCAGTGTCTCAGATGTCACAGGTGGTGTCGGCTCCAGGGATCTCGTAAGCTGCTGGTAGTGTTCGTTCGAGGGATGACCCGTTCTTAGCAGCGACGTCATCGGGGGCACGCCGTCTCACCAAGCGGCACCGAAAGCTATAAATCGACATCTGGAGTTAAGATATGTTTTGAAGTAGAGATCGGTCGAGGCGCAAACTGCTTTGCTATTTGCTGGTGTTTTCACGGACAGCTGGTTTCATTTCCCTCATATTCCCTGCGAAAAGTGCAAAATTCATGTTTATTTTGCATCAGCCCTTGCTCCCCATACTAATTCACATTCACCTCCTCCCTCTCTTTTCGATCGGAGACCACAGCCGCTAAATGCTCTGCATCGGACTCCTACATTACGGGGCTGTCCAGTGCCCGGCGAACGCTGCCAATGTTTGGTGTCATGACACCGCCGCTAGATGCGCGCCAAACTGACTGATGATGCCGCATGGTACGCGTCAAACTGACCGCCGCACGACGCGCGTTAAACTGACTGACGACGCCGCGAGAAGCACGTCAAACTGATCTCGATAGGTGTCCACCATTGCTGCGTGAATGCTTATCAGATGGTGCGTCCGGTTGCGAGGAATTCACGATGTCACCATGCACTATGCGGTGTTCACGGTGCTGTGAGATGTGGATTTGTGTGACTGTTTTGCTCAGCTGTTTTTAGTGTGTGGAACACGTGTTTGTGCAAAGAAAACAAACCAACGGCTGCGCTCAATTGAAGTTTTCGTCGTAAAAATACAAGAATCCAAAACCATGGACGGTCATTTTGTACACGAAAACTGCGAACTCAATATCCATCCCGTCACTCTCCCTTATATGCAATTATAGATCATGACACAACCGCACCAAACCGCACCAGAAGTGTACTAACTGGACCCACGAAAAACACTGTGTAAACGAGTGTAAACATGGACCAAATGATGTGCATCGCATTAATGCCCCCATCAAAAGGCATCCATTTTGTCTGCTAAAAAAATCCTTGTCCTGAACTTATCATGTATAGTCACATGTGTTAGCTCTATGGCAGCTATTTGCATGACGACTGTTGATCAGTCATTATGTGTGTTACGTCCCGCTATTTAGTTACGTGCAGTCACTGCCGACTTGTGTCGATATGCCTGCTCGTCCCTCCCCCTCCCGTCCACTGGCGGGCGGCGGCGTCACGGTCCGACGGCGTCCTGACCAGCGAGTCCTCGGCCCCCAGCCCCTCCCCGGCACCAGACCGGACTGACCCGGATCCGAACCAACCGGCTGGCCGGACGGGACCGGATGTCGGACCCGGAGACCGCTGGCGCTGCGCAGCGGGTGCCTCCTGCACTTAACTTGATATCGTGCTTGGTTCACGAGGCGTGTGGCGGTGGCCGATAAACATCGAGCTGTTTAGACCAAGGCCATTTACATTTACAGTCGTGGTGATTTCCGCTCGTCTGTTCACGGACCAATATACACGTTTCAACGTATCCGATAGGTCATCATTTTTTTACTCGGAGGCTGTGTGTGCCGTGTTCCGAGATGTGAGGCACAGGCTCGCTATCACTTCACGAATTCGTTTTCCCGTACGTACTGACACACTTGCAATCATTGGCTATCCATAAACAGCGAGGATTCTGGCACGCGATCGCCGCCCCGCCGGCTGCTCTGAACTGCTGCCGGGGTATCCGGGTTGGTGCCGGCGGCCGCTGGACCCTGCCTACACGGGCAGGGCCGGCGCCGCCCGAGCCTACCGGACGGACAGGGGCCGCCCGAGCGTACCGGACGGACAGGAGCCGCCCGAGCCTACCGGAAGAACAAGCGTCGCCCGAGCCTACCCGGCGGACATGGGCCGCCCAAGCCAACCAGACGGACAGGAGCCGCCCGAGCCTACCGGACGGACAGGGGCCACCCGAGCCTACCGGACGGACAGGCGCCGCCCAAGCCAACCAGACGGACAAGGGCCGCCCGAGCCTACCGGACGGACAGGCGCCGCCCGAGCCGCCGCATGTGGGTCAGACCAGTCATCGCCGGCGCGCGCGCAGCCCGGCGCGGCCAACGCCTCCGCGCGGATCGCCAGCGCCCGCCAAGGCCCCGGGCTGGACGCGCCCATGCGACCGCGCGCGCCGCCGTCACCGACTCCGCTCCGGATCCAGCTCGGGACACAGACGGCAACAGGGGCGGATGTGGCACGCATGTGGGAGGGGATTTACTTTTTATGTGCATGTTTTGTGACAGGGTTCGAATTCACAGGCTGGCGCGGGCTTCATCTCATGCGAATGTGCTGCCATGGGGCGTAAGGAAACGGCCCGCTTCATGAGGTCATTCGTCCTGAACGCGCCACTGGGCGGCAGTATGTCGGTGTGCGTCAGAGGTCCGTTAAAGCCGGCCCCGAGGATTGAGCGGGCAGGACACGTGACGGTCCAGCGGCGACGTCACGGGCAGCGTACCGCGGCTGCCGTCCCACAGACCTGCACTCGAGTAAAAGTGTGGTACATAAGGGATGGGATGAACAGACACGCTGCGGCCTGCATGCTGTTTGGATAGCATCTGCTCCTTTCGTCTTATCAGGAATGATCCAGACACGGTATGACTATGGTATTGTAAAACGAACCTTTGTCATGAAAGTGCGCATATGTCGGTTTGTGTGCACCGGACCCGAAGACCGCCAGCTGGTGCGCCCAAACCTTTGAGACCGGAATATGGTCTTCCTTCTTCTCGGTGCCCTCTGCCAGTGACCTCTTGTTCCCGCCTCCCCATTGGCGCCATGTCCTACCCGCTGTCCGCTGCCCGCTGCCCACTGCGCGTTGCCCACTGCCCGCTGCCCACCGTCAGTGGCGGACCGCACTAGGCGAGAACCGTGCGGGCCGGCGGTGACCGGGGCGCAGCCGAGCTGCCCCCCCCCCCCCCTCCCCCGAAGCCACACTGGGGCCCACCTGATCAATACGATACGTCTGAGGTCGCGTGGGATGGGCGGTGCCGGCCGACCCTACGGTGTGCTGCCGCGACCACCGCCTGTGCCTCCAGTCGCCACTGACAGCCACCACCGCACCGCCAACGCGCTTCAGGGGGACCGAAGCTGCGGCCCATCCAGGGCTGGCTTGAACAGCCCGATGACAGTGGTTACGTTTGTAAATTTATACGGAGCATGCGAATTTAGCCAAAGACTTTTGTTTTTTGGCAAACCAAAACGGCTATATCGCGGAACGGATCTCGTTCATTTGCATATTTGGATGTGATGGGAATATTTCATTATCATTGTTTCCGCTGTGCTATTTTTGTTTCATACTTGCACTGCACACTGCTCACTGCACCAAACATTTCCGCTTCATTGGTTCCGTTTCATTATTGAAGTTGTTATGATGATAGACAAGTTTCTCTTTCTTACAACCAAACATTTTATTAATGATATCTGATCTGTCACTGACGGAGCATCCCCGTTCTTCTGCAGGTAGTACCTCAGCACGAGTGACGGACGTCCTCCAATGGCCGAGATCCCAACCAGAGCTTCACAAGGTAACCTCGACACCAGGAGACGCTGTTGCACTGTCGCGCCTGCCGCTGGTGGAGGCGGGGTCCGGTCAAGATGCTATCACCTGGGATGAGCTCGGGGAATCGGTAGCGCGAAATTGTGAACTTACATTGCCGAGCCTGGGAAGCAGACGGGCATGTAAACAGATGGCCTGGTCGCCCTAAATTGAATTTCAGATGTTTAAGCAGTGCCGTAGCAAAAACTCGCACCAGGCAGACACATTTGTTGGTATAACTAAAGACGCACTGCTCGAGTGTCTCTAAATGCCTATTCGTCCCAAGCGCGACGCCCCTCTGCGGGGAGGAACCCCAACCCAGGCCTACAATCACACGACGCTGCTGTACCAGGCTGGGCTTTTGGGCTTTGATCCTGGTTGGCGTTGCGTCAGTTATTTGCCTCAAACTGGAAACCCGCAAGGCTTGCGCTGCTGTGGCGTACCGGTTTAACACAAAACTCATGGCAATCCCTGCCGGCATATCGCCATCGCCACCCTTATTGGCATCGGGGTACGTCACCTGCAGATAAC
>NW_023596545.1:25924008-25934008 GCF_011947565.3 Pollicipes pollicipes
GTCAAAATGACCACTCTGGACGTCAGATAGATATTATTTAGTGATTTACTTGTGGTCCATGCTTGCTCTGCTGCGCGAAGTGCCGGCGCCTTTGGCGTCGGTATAGCATGATCTCGATCGACACATCAGTGGTTCGGATCTTTATGATGCACAGCGGGTCAGGATGCAAATTGTGTAGTTGGTAATGCGTCTGCGTTAACCATAACCCGTCTGGGAAACCGGAGGCACGGGGTTCGATTCCACACCGCGCCCTTCCCGCTAGGGTGAAAGGCAGGCAACGCCATATAGCCTCAGCAGCTGAGTGCGTCGTAAAGTCCCAATGGTTTCGAAGATTTAAGTTCTGCGGCTCTCGGTAGTCCACGCCCTATGATAACCATTTTTAATCGCTGCTCGTGCCTTGCGGCATTCTTTTTTCGACGACTCAGTCTAAACACGACTTGTTTCTCCTGCCTATGCGAATAATGTTCTGCTGCTAAGTGCCGAGATCCCCCGCCCCACTTGCGCGCGCTGTGACCGACACCGGTATGGAATTTGCGTGTATTTATGTGGTGAATCGTCACGAAAGCAGAACCAGTCGTACGTGCTTCACGGCACAACAGATGGAGGGACAGACAGACAGACAGACGGAGGAACAGACAAACAGACGGAGGGACAGACAGCCAGACGGACGGACAGAGGGACAGATAGACGGGCAGACTGAGGGGCAGCCAGGGAGACGTACGCTAGGGAAATTAGTGAACTAGATTGAAAAATGATTTTGATAGGCAAATTATTTCAAAGCCATGAATTTGCCCAACTATGACAGAGAGGGAGAAAAACGGGGGCAAAAAAAGTTATTTCATTCCCAACATGCGGCAGTTTTTCACGCTAGTAAAAATTACATTTTGCTATGTGCCGATATTGTTATATTTGTCATGTGGGAGACGTTGAAACCAAGTGTTTTTAATCTGCACTCAAAACCACTGCAGGTAACGCTCCGCAAGGTGTTGAATTTTCCCCCAAAATAATTGGACATTAAATGTAATATTCGTAATGTTCCCTGCGCTATCGAAAAGCGGCTTTTTGACATGCGTTTGGTAAGCATGCCGTGACTAACCACGTGATTTTTAGGACGGATGCAACGGCCTTTTGACCTTTTGACCTTCAAACCGGCCATGACCTTTTGACGAGATTTGGTCCATGCTCAACCGATCTGAGTATTTTCGGATTATTACGTGAAGCCGATCGCATTCAGATGATATGCCACGCGTGGGCATTTCCGGGACGGATCCAGTGGCGGATCCAGGGGCGGAAGGAATAGGTGAGGTACGGTTAACACCTGCCTAAGCCAGGCTGGAGGGCTTCTGGAAACAATTGTCATCTTACTAGCAGGCGGTATCGAAAGCTTCCGGTTATGAAATGCATGCAAGCTCGTACATCAAATGATTCAATAGGCAAATGGAATGCACAGAGGGGACGCCAGACAATTGGATTAGGGAGGGTGGCAATGGGGATTAGTCTGGGATCAGCCGTTGGCCAATATGGCTATGACTTTCTTCATTTCCAGTATGGTTATGGTTATCATTTCCCAAGTTTTAGCAACCACGGCTCTTACGGTGGTTGCTATGATCATCTATCCACTATTACGTCATTTGGTGCATGCTTAGCAAATGTAACGGGGCCGGAGTCAGGTAACGTTACAAGGAGGTGACACACATTCAACGCGTATAACTGCTTACTGCTGATATACACCAGTGCATGTTTATACAGAAGCCTTTGAATGTTAGCCAAATCGACCCACCTACGTGTCATTTTCACATCTGCCGCTGGATCACATACATCAGCGAAGTACTCTTCCGATCTTTCTAGCGTTATAAACCTGGTTGTCCATCCTCCTAGCTTTGTTAAAATCGGAATCATAAGGCCTATTAATCTGTGTTTTCCGCTCCCTTCTGGGTATGCTTGAGTCTGCCATTGTTGTTTGAAAGCCATTCTATCGTTCTCTTTCGTTCAAGTTATTTTTCTTGCTGCGTATGACGTTCGTGTCCACCTGTAAGGGAGAAAGGCAGAGCAGCTCAGGAAGCATCGACCAAAAGTAAAATTTACCCGTCACTGTATAACTGCATGTTTCGGCATCCTCCACGGGCACAAGAAAAAAGACCAAGTGTATTGTATAGCATTCTACACGGGCGGTGGTACATTTTGGAACTTCTAAACACGCGACATCATAAATTAATTCTGCCCCACGTTTCCCTTCCATGTGCGGCATTAACGAAATTTTGTGATACTCTATGTAAGAGCGTTCACACTCGGTCTATATCTTTGGGCCATAGAACGACGGCACCAACACGCTGGATTCCGAGATCTCGGGGGTCAAATTGCCTGCTCCCCCGCATGGAATTCAAGCCAGTCATCCCACCAAGCAAGTTTAACGTGAATGATCTGATGCTTACGTGCAGGGCTGGGAAGGGAGGGGGGGTCGAAGTTTTTGAGAGGCATCTATTTCCATGCAATTGTTATGGGTATTATATCATATTACACACACACATATATATATATATATATATACTTATTACATTATTATATATATATCACTATATATAATATATTATTATATATTATATATACTTATTACATTATTATATATATATATATAATATATTATTATATATTATGTATATACTTATTACATTATTATATATATGTATATATACATCATATATATATATATATATATATATATATATATATATATATATATATATTATATATAATATATTATATATATATATATATATTATATATATATATATATATATATATATATATATATATCATAATATATATGTGTTAAGTCGGGGACTTGCGCTCCGATTACCCCGCCACGAAGCTTGTGAACAGATTGTTGTATTGTTGATTGTTGTATTGCAATGCATTGCTGATCATGTTCGGAATCCGACCGTTCTCGGCGCTTGATAGTTCCCATTGCGGCCACGGGAGCCAGGGGCTGCCGGCCACTTGATTGGGGCGAGAGGCGACTGCGGTGTGACATTGCAGACCTGTGTGTGCAGACGTTGCTTTGTCGCTCACCTGTCCTTTCGTTCACTTGGAAATTCTTCAGTTTGCGAAGAGGATGCTCGCAAAAGGAAGTGGCTGTCATCATGCTCTGGACGATACTTTAAGTATGTCCATTATTTTATCCTATTCGCCTATGGCATGGAAGTGCGAGTCGTAACCGGTTTA
Source organism: Pollicipes pollicipes (assembly GCF_011947565.3). Classification (NCBI taxonomy): domain Eukaryota; kingdom Metazoa; phylum Arthropoda; class Thecostraca; order Pollicipedomorpha; family Pollicipedidae; genus Pollicipes; species Pollicipes pollicipes. The sequence goes on from NW_023596545.1 coordinate 25,927,231, forward strand.
CGTTTATGCAGTACGTCACTTGGTGCGCTGGTCTGACAAGACAGTGTACTGATCGCTAGGATAAGAGGAAGCACATTACGGTCACGGGCCTCTGTGTTTCGGTTCACATTAATTTTGCGTCTGGTGGTTTTCACTGCATAGCGTGCCAAATGAAAGTTTGAAAAAGCGAAGTGGACGGGATGCTTACGGAAAATACCCGCGACTCGTGCGCGCGAGCGAGCGACCGAGCGAGCGACCCTGTCGCCGCGGCATGGACGGCCGACGGCCGTTGAGCGCTCGGCGCCGCATGCCGGGGGGGGGGGGGGTTAGTGCTGCCCGGCTGAGGTGAAAGGTCACGTCGGCTGCCGCTCGTGCCAGCTCGGCGGGTGACGCGTCACGCGACGCCAACAGGACGGTAGGAACAGTGACCGCTAGCCGGCCCCCAGCCGGCCTGACCGCTGCCGCCGGGCGCCGCCACGGCACCAAACTTACGGGGCGCGCTGGCTCATTTGGGTCCGACGCCTCCGCGGACGAAACTGACCCCGGTCGCTGCGGGGCGGGTCGGGCTCGTCGTTGACGCAGTCAGCTGGCTGGAACACGCCGCAGGCGCCGTGGCAGAGTGCGTTTTCTCGTCACCTTCGCCTTCTTATCAGAGGGCAACGTTGGGGAGGACTGTGAGGCCGCCAGGGCGCCAATTTGTGTCTATCTGTGAGCTACGAAGCAATTCCCAGCCAACTGCATCGCCAAGAGTTATGTCGGGCCACTGTGTGAAGAACCGGACGGTGTTCTCACGGTGCTCGCGAACATAAAAGCCTACCAATGCTTGGCGCGATTTCCTGGCACAGCGCCAACGCCGATGTGACCGATGCACCAGTTTGCCATGTCAGCGTACTGACGAGTGTTGGGAGGTGTGAGGCCCGCCCGTCAATTCGTGACTGGCATTTTGCCGGCACATCAGCCCTAGTGTTTAAACACAAGTGCATCCTCCCGCTTCGTTGAACGCAGCAGTCACCGGCCAACGACCACTGCGGTGGCCTTGGGATCAGCTGTTCGGGCCAAGTTTCCCGCCGGCGCGCCGCAGCAGCAGCGGCGGAACGCGGGACCGCACCGCGTCGGCCCGAATCGAGGCCGCACCTAAAGGTGAATGCCAGACGACCCGAAGTGCAACTTCGCAAGAGCGTTTGATCGTTTGGTCTGGAGTGGACCTGGGCGATGTGTTTTAACTCGACGGGGCAACTTTGGGTACCTGTGGCGCAGTGGCTCTACTGAGCGTAAAGGAAACGGGGGGGTGCTGGGTTCGTTTCCCAACGGTGGCCGCCACCCTTGCGAACGTGAGCGATAGGTTGCACCGGGGCGGTGATGCAGCCAAGGGGAGGAGAACGGCGTTGGCTTGTTATAACGATTTAGCCCCCTGCCATCACACAGCCAGGGGAGGGGAAGGGACTGGTTGGGTATGACGAAATAGCCCTCCCATCAGATACGAGGGAGGGTTTTCACTTCTACATTTAACATAAGTCCGGCATCTGGTGACCAGGAGAACTGTTTTGGTTTTTAATGTCTTAGGCGGTACCATGGGCAGCGACGTATAGAGCCCAACAGCCGTAATTCGGTAACAAGACTGGGTGTTAACTATCTGGTTGTTAGCTGAGTGAATATTTACGGTATGCAGTTGAAACAATTGTTTAGGGCACCAAGACAAACCAACATCAATTGCTCATGGGTGCGATGGGTACTGTACCTTTCGGCGTTTGCAGGTCTTTTGGCTTGTTCACAGTACGTCTTTGCGGGCAATATGGCTGGGACTGGCTCGTAAATACCCCCCCCCCCCCCCCCCTCCTGTCGCAAATCATGGCAGCCCCACCATGCGGCAAACTCCGATTGCACCCCTGCATCAGAGTTGCAGTTTCGTATTCCGTTGGGGCGGGGCCCCGTCATCCCCAACTCCCAAAGGAGCGTGGTCGACACCGAGGAGAGATCCGTTTTGTAGGGTAATAGCGTCAGTCGCTGAGTGCGTCGCAATTCGTGATGGCCTGGTGGCAGGAACAAACAAAAAGATGGCAGAAACATTGTTGTGTGGGGTGGCCTGTCAAGTACTACGACGCGACGTGGTCCCGTGCGTTGCGTCACTCCTCGTCCAAACACCACCACCACCACCATCACCGACCGCCATGGCCAGTGGCGCCGCCAGGGGTGAAATTTTGGAACCGTCCATATGTTATGCACTTCTTGCCATACAACACCAATGACGTGCTTCCGAATTCTGCCAGCTTCGAGGGATGTGCCTTTCCGCTCCCGTCGTCTCTTTGGGGAGCCACGTCTGGCTCTCCCTGTCCGCGTGATTCACAACGCCCGCCTGGAGCCGCCCGTGGCCGGCCCGGCGCCCGTGTTGACTGGCTAGTCCGCGTCCTATTGATCCCCGTCCGGTTCGGCCCGCAACTGGGCACGAAGAAGCGTCCGCTGGCGCGCAGCAGCCGCGTCCTCACGGAAGGGGGGAGGGGGGGGGGGGGGTGGCGCCCTACTGTTGCGCGCGCGGTGCAGGGGCCTCGTCGGTGCAGGGGGCCAGACTGGTCGGGGTGTGGTGTGAGTAGCCAGCGGCGGTGACAAGGGAGACAGGCTAGGACACTGGGCCGGATCTTGTGAAGGTCTATAGGGACGTGGGATCTTCGGATGCCTCGGGATCCCCCAGAACGACGCATACGTCTGGCGTTATTATCATTTATGAGGCCATGCAAACATGGACCCCATTAATGTTGACGGTTATTATCCTGTGCACGCGCGCGATACACAAACTTTGAAGACGATGGGATCATGTAATTAAATCCATCGGAAAAATGCAGTTGAATCGTGTCCTAATTTTACGTGTCGACACCACAGGAGAACGTTGAACGAGGATGGTGTTTCAAACCACCGCAGCAGGTCGTTTGCATCGGTGAAATGTTAAATTTTTGTTTATTTCAATACAAATTGGCGTTGCGCTCATCATGCATGTCATACTGCATTCTCCACGCATGCATAACCGACATGCGCGCAAATGTGACCGAAAACTGATGATGTGGGGTGGGGTGGGGTTCGGGGGCCGAGCCGTACCCAGACTGCTTGCAGTTCGGACTCGTTCCAAGTTTTCCGCTGGCGTCCGTTGCGAACGCAGCTGACAATCCGCCGCTTTGCCACATTGCAACATTCTCGGCTACCGGATCAGCCCAGGCGTCGCACCGGCGCGCCTATGCGGGACGGCGCGATCGATTAGCCATCTGATGGTGACGCCGGCTGGGCCGACGCGGCCGAGCGGCGGACGCTGGACCACATAGCGCGGGTCTCAGTAGCCCCTCGGACCGTCCAGGGCGGTGCCAGGGCCGGCACTGGGCTCATGGTGGGCAACGCTCGAGCGCCCATTTGTTTAGCTCCCGTGTACGCCGCCGCTCAAGTCGGCCTCACCAGTGGGCGCCCCCCTACTTGAGAACCCTGACTACGCCGCTGACCGCGGCCACCTGTCAGAGGCGCGTTTAGACATGGCCACCGGGAGAGGTCCGCCAGGACTGGTCACAAGCATCTCACAGTGCTGTAAGACCGAGGCAAATGCATAAATGCATGCATAAATGCAATGCACGATGCGCAATGCAATGCATAAACTCGTTCACAGCTGAGAGCTTCAGGCACTGCACAGCACCGGACCGTGAGGACGAGCGTCAGCCACGGCCCTCGGAGTGTGGGGGGGGGGGGGGGGGGGAGCGGGGGAGGGTGGCTGTCTTCCATGAGATTGAGGGATTTATCTTGCTCGAGAGTTGCGTGCCTTTCGATACCGCAAGAACTTGTTGGTTTCCAAAATCCGGTTTTCGATCCCAGCAAATCTCAAACAACTGACATGTTGATTTGCGCTTGGTATTCGACCGTAATACGATAGACTGAAACAACCCCAAGTTTGCAAGCCTATTTCGCATGCTTCAACAGAGCCGATGCCGACGACGCCCATTTTCAGATAGATATTTCAACTGCATGTGCATGTTTCGACGTCAGGTATATCCGATGTGGTTTGCAAAACGGTTTCTCAATTCTGTTTTTCTGCCTTGCCATTTATTATGTTATTAAGAGTTCTTTTTTTTTGGCTGGTCTCCCTCCTCACGAAGATGAAATGTCGTCCTTGCTCACAAAGATTCACTTCCATCTCATCACCACGCGCCACCAATTTGTTTCAGCACACTTCGAGATCAAATTATTTCATCAAAATAACGTTAGAGCTTAAAATACTTCATTTCAGTATGACCAGATTACTTAAAACACCCCATTCCATCCCACACCTGGCGGCGTACTCCGGCGCACGAGGAACCTGGTAACATGGCGGCGGCGGTGTCAGTCTGGTTGCCAAGCGTGGTCTGAATCATTTGTTCCATTGAATCCGGGCGGTACAGATCGGTTGGCTAGCCAGCAGACTTTTAGCCGCCGCCATGCATGAAAGATAATGACATTATTTGCGCTCTTGACCTTTTCCCATGCTCGAAACTGAATCTAGATAATGAGCTAATGCACGCCTTTGGGCACTACAAGTGCGTTTTCTAGTCGCATGCGGAATCATAAATATGTATACTATGTAATATACATATGTAATATACATAACTATGTAATCATAAATATGTATAATAATCATAACATAATAACATATCACCCCGCGCATTCATTGCCGAGTATTTTCTTGGTGATATCCAAAAGTAGCATTCTCCCTTTAAAGGGGTTATGCCACTTTTTTGTGCCTAATTTTCACGCCTAGTTAGATCAGGCGCTTCCGGTTTGGTCGGTAATTACAGTTTCCTTGAAATCCTAAACTGCCCAGAATTTCTAGTTGAAGAAGTCGTTCCAACGGGAGAATGATGTTAGACTCCCCACTCACTTCTAGGAAAATAGCACTTCTTATGTACTTTTTTCTAACATGTATTATGTAACGTTCCCAACACGGTGATTGGCCGAAATGTTTCTGTAATAAGTAGTATGGTAGCTTGAAACACACACCACATATCCATTTTATTCAACCATTTCAGCTAGGAAGACGATTTGATCCACTTTTGCCTCAAAGTTGCAGGGGAGACTGAATAGGGAACTATCAGCTACACCCTTGAGTCATTTTTTTCCTGATAGCATACCGGACAGCATACCGGACATGCAAGTTGGAGTATATAAGGAAAGCAAGCTACAGGAATGGCGAGTCGGGGCTGTGACCTATCAGATCGGCTAGAGCGATAGTGGAAACCACCTTTGCACATCATACTTGGCAGGTCATTCAATGCTCTGACTATTTCGGGACTTTCCTCTTATCGCTCCAGATCGCCGGAACACCGCCCATGGTGAATGATATACTATAATTAATAAAAACACTGACTCAGCCCGACACCGCGCGCGTGCTGGTCACCCGGAAGCAGTCAATTTGGCGCAGGGGCGGCCTGAGGCTCTGCGTGCTAGGCGGGTTCGTGCTGAGGAAGTTTTCGAATAACCTGTATTTCATGAACAGATCAGATCGACGTTTGTATGTCACGCGTTTTCATAGTTGTTGTCAGGGCCGTAATAAAAAATTATGTTATAATCGTTAAAGTAACAAAATAAAAATATCATTTTCGTCTAAGGTGTCGGCCCGTCAGAGATGCAGGCCCATCAAAGATGCAGGCCTGTCAAAGATGTCGGTCCGTCAAAGACGCAGGCCCATCAAAGATGTCGACCCGTCGAAGATGCAGGCTCGTCAAAGATGCAGGCCCGCCAAAGATGTCGGTCCGTCAAAGATGCAGGCCCGCGAAGATGGCCCGTCAAGAATGTCGACCCGTCAAAGGGTGACCTTTTGGTAATCACCAAAGGGTGATTATTGGGTTTTAAGGGTGCGCCAACTTAAATGGTTGTTTGTGATCATGTTCAGCTTTGAATGTTCCGTCGGCTTTTCAAAGTATGGACAGATAAGCAGCAGTTTCATGCTCCTTCGGAACACTTTCCGGCTGTGTACGAATTCAGTACGTTATAAGTAAAAACCAAACACATCCAGACAATGTGGGGTGTGTCTCCGGGGCTGCCCAGGTCAGTGAGAATGCAAATTTGAAGTCAATGTTTCTCAGAAACGTAAAAGCTGCTCGAGGACGAATCGAAGGCGGGTCACCTAACAGACTGGCAAGAGCGGTGGGATTCACTTTGAGATACTGGTTTTGTGCCATCTCGTAGCTCCGATACATTTTCGGTTGACTTACGGCAAGATTCGCCCCACCGGCAGCCTGGCTCATAACAACAAGTATCGATTGTTAGCTTCCAAACACGGAGTGATGTTTTGCTGTTTCCGTTTCTGCTTATATGGCTGTTTTCGTCGCTTTCCTGATTGGAAGCTTCCTGCTCCCTTCCTCAGTCGTGTTCACCAGTTCTGATGCGACAGCCCCCAGCATGCTCTTGCGCCTATTAAACTGGTATAGAAGAGCCACGCCCATGCCCTCAGCACGTAGGCTTCTGTCATTGGGCCGAAGGTCGGCAAACTCGCCGCCCGCTCGCTAGCTCCGAATGTGTCCGCTTGCGGTACAGCGTCTATCTCACAGACATTCTAGACTGGCAACACCCATTCTATTCGTGTCCGGCTCCAGACTTGGTCAGGGTAAGTCCATCCCGTCGTTGTATTGGTTTTCCTCAGCTTTGTTAGTTTCAGCAGGCAGAATCCAGCCGATGTTTGGCGTTCCTGCACCAAGTCGTGACACTGCTGGAACATTGGGTTAGTTTTGGGCCCGGCAGGCTTAGCAGTTTGAGCGACGAAATCGATGATTTTTTTTGGCGCATCTAGACTTGCGTT
>NW_023596545.1:25942031-25961799 GCF_011947565.3 Pollicipes pollicipes
TTGCGATTTTGCGCATAGGCCGAAATATGAAAGAAAGGTCCACAGAAACAATATTTCGTTTCTACAGAGATTGCGCCAACAAATATCGGCTGCAAATGTTTGCGCTCAGACGAGCGCGTGTCTGTGGTAGGGGCAGCGCGGGGCTCTCATTTGCAATCCTTTTTGACCAGCCCGCCGGCTGAGACTGTTCACAGCCACTGCCGGTGACACAGAACGAAGTGCACGCAGTTCTCGGTCAGTTGAGAACCGGTTGTGGTATTTTCGCCCGCTCTTTCAATTGAGAGCACGGCGGCGGCGGCTGCGCGGAGGGCTTGCTGTGAACATGACCGGCACATGCGCCCCAGCCGTCCGGTCTCGTGGCCACCGGCCGGCACTAGACCCCCTGGGACGACGGACTGACGCCGCCCTTGCGACGGCAGCTCGCTGGGCTGATTGAGCGGTGGCCGGCCGGCGGCGGCGGTGCAGCCGCCCCCGAAATACCGGCTCCGCGCGCGCCCGACCAGCGGAGTCGCTGCCGCATCACCAGCGCCGGCCGTACTGGCTGCTGACCGGTGACCTGCGGGCCCGTCATTTCGGGCTCGGAGATGGAGCTTTTCTACAAACGTGGGGGAAGAACACGTGGCGTTACCTGGAGCACTCCTTCTGGTCGCGGTGGGACCATGCGGAACTTCGACACGCTACAGAGTGTGGGAGGCACTGGTCTCCAGAGAAGTGTGGAAAGTTTCACACATGATCAGACGTTCAACAGGGCTGTGCGAACTTGCTGCATATTGGGAGTCTGCTTAAAGGAAGCCGGTCCACCCATGCTGGTGGGAAAGGCCAAACCTTAGCATACATACCATCACTGATTTCGGTGTGGAATTTCATGCGTCACGGACCCCCAATCCCGTATCCCGTCGCTCCGCGTCTCCATCACGCGACTGGTCTGCACAATGGCGGCTGTGTGGCCCGTGCCGCCGGACGTCCCGGTACTGCGCATCGAGGGGGCGCGGCGCTCATTGGCTCGAGAGCGACAGGACCCGCAATGCTCGGCGCTGTGACGTCACACGCCGCCGTCTGAGCCTGGCGGCCGCCAGCCGAGCGCGGCGGCGGCGGCGGCGGCGGCCGGCAGCTGTTTTATATTCGCCGGCGGCGCGGCCGGCCCAGGCACGGAATGCGCCGCGATCTGCTGAGGGCGAGGCGGGGCGGGCTGGGCGGCCAGACGCCGGCGCTATTGATCGTCACCCGCCGTCGTTCGCGACGGCCCGGTCAGCGGGCCGCTGACGGCGCCACCCCTCCCCCCCCCCCCCCCTCTCCACTTCGCTCGTCCCGGCTGCTGGTGTGACGCGCGGCCGACCTGCCCCGGACCGGGTCTGTGATCGGGTACCGCGGCGGCGCGAGCCACTCCCTGCCCCACGCGCTTGATCTATCGCGCTTTGGGACTTCTTTACCTTCCATTCCCTAAGGGGATCCCGACCCTCTCCTTTTCTCTCCCCGTGTGCCTCCCCCCTATCTTGTAAAGACAGTCGCTGCTCAGCAGGTATGTACCTGCAGCGCCCAAACGGATCCAAGATCGCATTCACGTGGATTACTGTGGGATCCAGTATCCAGCTGGGGGACCCAGGCGCGTGTTTTCGCTGGACACCTCAGCAGAAACGTCCGAGTCCGAGAGCCCGAGTGATCGTTCATCCCGCTAAGTCGGAGCGCCTCGAAGCCTCGCGACCTACTGGTGGTGTTGGGACCCGGAGGTGAAGAGGCCCGAAAGGGGCCCCGAGTCTCTGGTGACAGATTGGAGTGGTGACTAAGCCGATCTCCATGTCATGGCCAACACCGCAGCGCTCGCCGTCGTGCATATTTGCATGATACCGGTGTAGTTGTGGCGCTTCTGTTGCGGCTGCTGCTCCGCTGGTGACGTGGTCCTCCTCTGGTGTGCTTAGTGCTGCCGGAGGGCTGCGACTGTTGGCAGGGAGCAAAATGGTGCGGACCGTGCGTCATCCTTCCCCATGGCGCCGTGTCTCGGTGCCCACCTGCCGACCTTCTCGGTATTACGCTGGACCACCCTGTGAACCGCTCCTGCAAACGGCCGATCTCGCCCCGTCTGCTTCCCCGAACCACCGCGCGCCGTCTTTTGAGGCCGATCTGTGCACCCCTCACCTCCCCCTCCCCCCAAGACCACCCTTGCCCACCTGTCCGCCATGCCCGTCCTGTCCCGTATCGCAGCCCCGTGCTCTCCCGCCCTTCCGTGCCGTTCCGGCAGCCGACCTGTCCGCGGCGACGGCGGCGGCTGTCCCGCGCATGCGCCCTGTGTGTCGCCCGCTGACAGCCGCGCCTGGCCGCAGGTGGCGTAAACGCGGGCCACATGGACTCGCTGCAGCCGCTGGACCGGCGCCGCGCCGAGCTGCTCGAGGCACGATTTGTCGGCAACCGCGTGAGTACCCGACTTGCCTCCTGACACCACGCCTTCTGGTTACGCTCCCCCTCGCTGCCGTTGGTGTGTCGTAACGGTTCACGCCTTTTCCACGTGACCGAGGACACCCGGATCCGGCTCAGCTGGTCGTATTTTTGACCGGCGCCGTGTGATGATGACGCATGGCACGGACCGGAGTGCCCCGCCGCGCCCGCGTGATCCGCCGGCCCGCTGTGTGTGTTGTCGCCCTCGTCTCCGTCGTACCCGGCTGATCCGTCGTCTCCGCATCCCTCGTCTCCGTGGCATCCGTTATCACGTCAGACATCACGCTGCCCCAGCCCGAACCGATCCCAGGCTACAGGCGTGCCCGACACCGCGGACTCCCGGCGACTCTAGCCGCGGCGTTGGCGCGGGTCCGGGCCGGCGCTGGGCCTGACGAGCTGCATCCTGCAGCTCTAGCTCGCGCCGTCGTCAGCGCCGTGGCATTCCGACGCCCGCCGGGCGGACGGCTTATCGCCCGAGGACCGATCTGTCCGTGTGTGCTGTCCCTGCTCCGAGACCTGTCCTGCCCTCCTTTCAGGGCCGCGTCCCATCGTTCAATGACCTGTCATGCTGGGTGTCCGTGACCTGTCCTGACCTCCCGACTGGTCCCAGTGTCCCGTGTTATTACATGTCCTTTGAGCGTGGCCCGTCCTGTCCTGCTGTTGTGACCCGTGTCACCTGACCTGACATGTCATCTCTCTGCGTTCCGCCGTGTCCTGCCATCTAGCCCCACATCATCAGTTGATGACTGATGGTTTAATTGGCCGTGGTTTAATGGGTTCAACGACCACATCATCATCCCGTCCTCGCGACCAGTCCCGGGACGGCCTCAGACTCGCAGCCACCGCCGGGCGGCCTGGCCTCTGACCTAGCGTGACACCACGTGGCGTAACCTCTAATCATCCTGACCCCAAAGGGTGTGGTTTGACCTCAGGCGGAGCCGGAAATCTGCTTGCTGGAGACGTTGCGGCCGGACCTGACCGACCCGACCTTTGCTACAGGTGGGGGTGCAGTCGTCCTCCACCGGTCCGTTCAGCGTCGTGCAGGGCGGCGAGGGCTCCAACACCAGCGCTGGTAAGCCGGGCCCGCTGACTCATCCCCCCCCCCCCCCCTCCCCGCTCCGTGCAAAACAATCTCAGCGGACGCCGTTGCAGCTCTGTCTTCGTCGTCGAAGCCGCTTGAAGGCGTTTGCAGCCGTTACATTTGGCGTAGAGGTCGTACGCGGACAGTCTCAATATGTCTGACTGATCACCTGAGTCGCTGGCGCGCAGCCGCCTGCCTGCGTGTCCCCCCCCCCCCCTCCCCCTATCCCGGTTACGCCACGCCGACGCCGGTGCGCTCTCGCCCACCTCCGGTCCATTCCAGGCTCGGCCAGCGACAAAGAGGACATGCTCTCGCCGGAGAAGCAGCAGCAGCAGCTGCCGGCGCCGAGCGCGCCCAGAGCGCCAGCTGAGAGGAAGCGGAAGCGCAAGAGCGCCTCGGCCGACGACGGCCCGACCAGCGGCCCCAAGCGGCCCGAGGCCAAAGGCAACCGCGCGATCCCGGACTGTTTCAAGGGCGGTGGCGGTGGTGGCGGCGGTGCCGCACGAGCCTCGGGCGCCAAGAGTCCGTCTCCGCACGGCTCAATTGCGGTGAGACCCTGCGCGGGCGGCGCGCGCTGGGTCCGCCCCTGCACCGACGGCGCGCGCGCTGGGTCCGCCCCTGCGCCGGCGCGCTGGAACGCGCACACAGCCGACAAGTCGGGTCAGCTGCTCTGAATCGAGCTGTGCAGGGAGTTGGGAGGACGGCTGGCGACAGTTACGAGCAGCTTCTCACGTGCGCTGCATGTTCTGAATCCGACATGTATATTCCCATCTAAGCTGTGATATCCATCTCCCTTCCGGGTCAATGCCTCCTGGACAAAGTGCGCTAGTCGGTTGTGCTTGCCATGGTTTGTGATCCTGACGACACTAATGCTGGGCGCTGCTTATATGCGATTTGGGAAGCAGGGTGGCAGATCCCATGCTATTTTGTAATTTGCCAGAAGACTGATATTTTGGAAGTCGATTATGACTCAGTCTCCGGCCAGTCGGACGGAGCGCCGCCTCTGTCCTCCCGCACTGCAGGCGACGCTGCTGCCCAGGCTGACCGTGTCGTGTCCCGCAGTACCCGGCGCCGCAGGCGATGCCGCCGCCGGCGCTGCCGGGCGGCCCGTTCCCCCGGCCGGCCGCCGCCGCCCCATCGGGCAGCCCGCCGTCGGCCGCCGCCTGCGCCGCCCAAGTACAAACGTCGCTCCTGGCCGCCGACGTGGCCCGCATCGAGAGCCGGGCCGCCTCCAGGGACGAGGCGCGCCGCGACAAGCTGGAGGAGCTGAGTCGGGTACGGCGCCGGCGGCCACCGCGAGTCGGTCTCTGGCCCCGCTCTGAGGAGGGCGCGGCGCAGCGGCACTGCCGCCGCCGCCGCCGATGTCCTGCCGGCCCAGGTGGCGTTACTGCTGACCGGCCTCACGGCCTCCGTGGGCGGCAGTCGTGGAGCAAGGGTTGTAGCAGCGATGGTGAACGGTGGTGGTGAACGGACCCTGGGTGTAGAGTACCTCACAAACCGCTGTTGACCTGTCTGCGCGACAGCTCGTCACGCTTCGTGTCAGATAATCTCTGCATGTGTATGGGGTGCAGAGTCCGTAAAGCTGCGTCCATGCCATGCGCCGCGTTAATGAGCCTGCGCGTCCTGTTCACCGCCCTCTCTGGCCGCAGACCGGGGAGGAACTGCAGCGGCAGCTGAGCGCCCAGCAGAAGCTGGTCGACCAGCACAAGGCCAACCTGGGCAAGTGCGTCGATGTGGTGAAAAAACTGCTGATCGAGAAAAGTGATATCGAGAAGAAGGAGTGTCGACAAAAGTGCATGCAGAACCGGCTGCGGCTCGGACAGTTTGTGACGCAGCGGGTGGGAGCCAGCTTCCAGGAGAGCTGGACGGACGGACACGCCTTCCAGGAGCTCACCAAGTACGTACGACGCGACGGGCGGTGCTGTGCCGGCGGAGCAGGCGTCGGTACAGGCACGGTGCGGCAGGGGTGCTACCGTCAGCGGTTCGCTAATGCGACCGGATCGGTGCTCTGTTGACAAATGTCCACCCACCGTTGGCGAAGCTACGCCGGCCGATGCTGCCGAGGGCGGCCAGTTGTTCTTGGCACTGACCGGCAGCCGGTGGACATGTAGACGTGTGAGATCCTGTCCGCCCGCCTGGCGGCCTGGGTTGGCGCGCAGTAAAGACATGGATTGAAGTGATGAGTGGCTCTGCTGTTCACGCCGTGGGCCGTCTGGTGCGTGCGATGCCTCGCGGTGGTGCTGTGCCCCCCTCCCCCCCCCCCCATCCGTGTGGTTGGCGCGGCACGGTGCGACCCCACGCGCCCCGGCCTACAGGAGGATGGAGGTGTTGTCGGCGTCCCGGGAGGAGCTGGACCGGCAGCGCAAGTCGCTCGCCAAGCGGAAGCCGTCGTCGGCGGACACGGCGCGCCGGCGCGGCGGCCTGCTGGCGGCGGCGGCGCAGCCGAACGGCGGAGAGTTCCTGCGGCCCGAGGACCCGGGCCGGCTCTCCTGGCAGGAGTACTACGAGGCTGACGAGATCATCAAGGTAGCAGCGCCCCTGGCGGCAGCCCAGAGAGTGCCTAGTCCTCGGTCTCCCCGTCGTGTGGCGTCAGAGCGGCGATCAAGATAGGCGTGCTCGTGTTGGCTGCGGCCAGACCGCCTGTCACTAGCGTAAAGCGACAACAGCATGCAGTAGGGCCCAAGATCAGAGGTTAAGATCATGATCAGGTCAGATTTGTTCCATCCCCACCCTTTTTAATCACTTCTCGGTCTCGTTTCCGTGATGCAAGCATCATGGCTTGGCACAGTGTCCCTACCGCGCATGCTGTCTGCGTTTTCCGTCTAATGCAGCACGACATCAATAGCACGTTCCATTGCCCCGCGGTCCACTGTCCTGACGCCCTTCTCTACTGCAGCTGCGGCAGGCGGCGCTGAAGAAGGAGGACACGGACCTGAGTTTGGAGATGGAGAAGCTGGAGCGAGAACGCAACCTGCACATCCGGCAGCTGAAGAGGGTCAGCAACGAGGACCAGTCGCGCTTCAACCGGCACGTGGTGCTCAACGACCACTACCTCTTCATCGAGCTGTTGGGCAAGGGCGGTTTCTCGGAGGTCCACAAGGTCAGTGGCACGCCGGCGGCGCCGGCGCCAGCACCGGCGGGGGCAGGGTCGTGCGGATGGTGGTGACGCCCGGCATCCCGACACGGAAGCTGGAGGTCTCCTGTCGGTATCCTCAGGCTGATAGTGGGCGTGGCTCGGCTGTCTTTTTCCTAGGCTAGTGAGGGGTAGTGGTGCAATGTCCGTCTCCTCAGCCAGCCAGTGGGCCCAATTTATAATCTCCCCCGGGCTAATGATTAGTGATCCTGACTGACGTCATTTGACGAGCTTTTTCGACGGCTGCTGGGCTTGCCCTCTCGCGAGTGGCATTTCTTGCTGACCTGTGAGCATAGTGATGTCCTTAGCTGGTGCAGTCGAGTGATCGGGGCACGTGGCTGGTGCAGTCGAGTGATCGGGGCACGTGGCTGGTGCACGTGAGATGTGACGTCTCGGTGTGGTTTGTTGTGGCGGCCTCGTGACGCGTGGTTTTTCCTGCCTAAGACCCAATGTTTCCATGTGGGCTGCCAAAAGAGGCCTTCACAGGCGAGATCTGTTTTGCTCACTCCACGCTCTCCCAATGGGGGCTGCGCACATACCCACCTGCTGTCGGTTGTGTCCACTCGTTACACTCCCGTTTGTATTTGTCCAGCAGTGTAGTCCTAAATTGTGGAAGAGTTTCAGAGAACAATTGTATCACCCCAGCTTACCCCTTGTGCTGTTAACTATGAAAGTAATGTGGCAAAATATTGCGGAAAAGCAAGGTGAGAAAGCGATGCAAAATTAACGTATTAAGTGGTTATTTGTTCTTTATAGTGGATGCCCATTGGTTTATTCGACCTGGGTCTCCTCTTCTGTCGATTAGACCCCGTTATCTGACCTGCCATTCTGCACATTTGCTTGAATAGTAGTTGCACATGGAAGTCTTTATTAAGGGTGTTTGCTAGGACACTGCCGTGGTTGTAGTGTCTGTTCACGGCCAAGTACGTGTGACATCATGACACACGAGCCTGGCGTAAACAGTAGAGAGTAAAAACATCCTGTGTCCCGACGGAAAGAATGGGGAAAACCCGGCTACCATTGTAACACAAAGGCTGCGTTTTATTGCTGAAATGTGCAAGCTTTGATTTGTTTAGCGGTGAGCTAGTACATGTAGACAATGTGTTGATTGCGAGATCACGTGACATGCGGAAGCGAAACAAACGGAATATCCTCTTCACCATAGCCGTGAAATATAACACTATGCGAGTCGCGTTCATAGCGTGCCCAGACGTAGATAACGGTTCGAATGCAGATTTCACGATTGTGGGCATTATCTTGTCCTTGACCACGTGCCGATGCTTGTGACCATTGATGCATACAGCCTCGGCGAGACTGGACCAAGAACGCTTTCCCCATTTCAGCCAGAAATGCAAGTTCGTGACATGAACACGCTCGTCAGCCATGCATCGTGCCTCGTCTTGTCCCGTTATGTACTAAGTATGAGTTGCCGCCATATCACCTCCGTGCGTCACACTCGCGACAACGCCGTCCACCCAGGCGTACGACCTGAAGAAGCAGCGCTACGTCGCGTGCAAGGTGCACCAGCTGAACAAGGACTGGAAGGATGACAAGAAGGCCAACTACATCAAGCACGCGCTGCGCGAGTATAACATCCACCGGACGCTGAAGCACCCGCGTATCGTGGAGCCGTACGACGCCTTCGAGATCGACTCCAACTCGTTCTGCACGGCCATGGAGTACTGTTCAGGCCACGATCTCGACTTCTACCTGAAGCAGGTCAGCGGGCCGGACAGGAGGCGCCAGAGTGTGCTAGTGAAGCCAGTCGTGCCTGTCGGCGAATCAACAGCACACGTTGGTCCTGCGGTGTTTGTGAAATATGTTTAAAAATGCATGTTTGGATCGGCCAGACTTGTGCGCGAACGCCTTGCATGAGTTACCTGTCGTCTGCCGACGTCCAAACCTCACGGCACGGCGCACTCCTGAGTGTCCACCTCTGGACACCCGGCGCAGCCAGCCGTGTCTCGAGAGCGGTACGCACCAGCCCCCTTGGTGGGGACGCCGCGGCCGGGCACTGACGGACCGGCGCCATTGCAGCACAAGGTGATCGGCGAGCGGGAGGCGCGCTCCATCATCATGCAGGTGGTGTCGGCGCTCAAAGTACCTCAACAGCATCCACCCGCCGGTCATCCACTACGACCTGAAGCCCGGTGAGCGCGGCGGCCGCGCCTGCGCCGCCCTCGGGCGGAGCCGGCGCGCACGGACGCGTGGTCGTCGGGCATGTACTGATCCCACAAGATTGTCATAGATGGCGCGGGTGTCGGGCTGTTGGTGGCTTTTCAGCGCTGTCATGACCAAGCGCTGTTTGGCGCCAGGACGGGGCCTTCTGCGTAACATGCAATTAATGATCTCGTATTTATTGGAACTATATGTGTATATACTTATCTATATATGTTATACTATATATATATATATATATATATATATATATATATATATATATATATACAGCAGGAGCGTTACGTAGCGAAGCCCTTTGTCCCAGAGTTTCAATTTTGGCGACGAATCTGAACATTTTCTTCGGGACATTTCTCTTGGTCCAGATCAGGCACAACTGTTGGCAAAATATGATTTAAAGCTAGTTTCCAACAAACTCAGTTATTAAAAGAATCGAATGAAGAAAATCGGGCGCGTAATCAACCGCTACTTAACCATCCTAAAGCTACGTAAGAAAGCCCAGCGCAGCTCAATGGTTTTACCGCTGCAAAACCTGCAGGATGTTCTGCAGTCTCTTTCATGAAATGGCCTGCGCGTCCAGCTTTCATGACTGTTGCGGTCTTTAAATGCATACCTAGCGCACTGTTTGTCAACATTAACAGGAGCGGTGCACCGATGTGCAGGCATTGTAATGAGTCAACTGATGGTGGCCTGCACTGCGCCGTCTGCAAACAGCGTAGCCCCGTGTTGTTGCCACCCCTCCATGTGACGGGCCCCGGCCCGACACTGGCCGGCTGACCTGACCTCTTCCTGTCGCCGCAGGCAACATTCTGCTGGTGGACGGCGACGTGGTGGGCGAGGTGAAGATCACAGACTTCGGGCTCAGCAAGGTGATGGACGACGACAACTACAACCCGGAGCACGGCATGGACCTGACCTCGCAGGGCGCCGGCACCTACTGGTACGCCGCCCGTGACGTCATCGCTCGCCCGACGGGTGACGTCACACGCCCGCTTTAGCGCTTTGGAGCCATAAAGCGCAGATTGTGGGAGAGGCTTATAGCGTGGTAAAACTGCGTACAAGGGTAAATTTACTTCGTTCATTTTTCCCTTCGTTCGTTTCGTTCACGCTCGATGATTTGCAGATAGTTATTTTTGGCTGCCGGCTGAATCTGTGGCCACTCGCACGGTCGCCTCATTTGCGGAGCATATCTGTTGGCAGCCGTTCTTCGATTCTTTAGATTGTCCACCAACTTGTCTGCCTCTTTTCGCAGGTATCTGCCTCCTGAATGCTTCGTAGTGGGAAAGAATCCCCCAAAGATATCGAGCAAGGTAGATGTATGGAGCGTAGGCATCATATTCTACCAGTGCCTGTACGGTAGAAAGGTGAGCTAGTCATTCACTAGTGCTCGTCCATCTAGGCTATCTTCCCGTTTGTCCGGACACACAGATCTCATCACTCGCCTGGATGTAATGTGCGTGCTGAATTTCTATTGCACGCTGGTTCATTAGTACAGATGGCGCTGGCTGTTGGCTGTTCCCGTGCACTAGGTAATGTCTGTAAGCGCTGAGTGGGAGCGTCGGGCGGCTGCCTGGCCTCGTCAGCGACCCTGACCGGCCACAACGATGCGTTCCCTGCAGCCGTTCGGGCACAACCAGTCTCAGGCGACAATACTGGAGGAGAACATCATTCTGAAGGCCAAGGATGTGCACTTCCCGAACAAGCCCACCGTTAACTCTGATGCCAAGGTACGTAATTTTGTCATCGACGAACGTGATAAGACTTGCCACAGAAGCACGCGTGGCTGACGTCATGACGAAGAATATGCGTGTCATTCATTGTTATAGCGTATCGAGTGGGAGGACAGATTCTCGTGTTTGACGACCCCACCGTTTTCTGATGACGCGAGTGTCCTCTTAGAACTATGAGTGTTGCATTCCGCACCACGCTTTACCGTTTAGAAAAAGAAACAAAACGAAAAAGTCTGACAATGAGTGAACCCCGCCGGGGAGGTGCCGGCCGGCTGCATGATCGGCCCGTCCCCTGCGCCCATCATCAGCTCACCCTCGCCCCCTCGGCAGGCGTTCATCCGCTGCTGCCTGCAGTACCGCAAGGAGGACCGCTGCGACGTGATGGCGCTGGCCGAGCACCCGTACCTGCAGCCGGCGGGCGGTCGCTACGGCCGCCAGCTGTCGGCCGGCGCCGCCTCCGCGCCGCCGCCGCCCGCGCCCGCCGGCTTCTCGGCCAGCGGCGGCAACTCGACGGGCCTGGTCAGCACCTCGTCCAACTCGTGATGGGGCCGCCGCGGGCGCGCCGCCCAGCTGTGACGTCTGTGTGATAGGGCCGGGTGGCGGTCCGCCGCCGCCGCCGCCGCCGCGGCCGCACCCACCGCCGCGCTTGTTTTGTTTCGTTCTAATATATGAGGATGTGTTTGTGATGGTGTGTGCGGAGCCGGGACTGAGGCGGACTGATGGCGGCGGGCAGCGGCCACGGCAGCAGGGTATGCCCGAGGGGAGCATCCGGCTGTGCTGGCCGGTGTGGTCCTGTCTCAGACGTCAGCAAGATCACGGCGCGTTCGCCATCGCCAGACGGCGTCCACAAGTTGCAACCGTATGACGTCAAATAAGTGCGTCACAACAGATACCACGGCTGGCGTACAGACGCTGGCGTGTCACGCCGTAAATAGAAGCCTCAGCCGCGTTCCCCATTGGCAAAGTACCAGCCTGACTTACTACCTGTGGCGTTGCAAGAGCCTGCAGCATATACAAGCGACAACCCTTCAAGCCGTAAGAACTCTTGTGATGCACTTACCTCTGCTTACCTCTGACGTCAGAGTGCAAGCTGTGAACACTGGGCAGCTGTTTGTGGGGAACGCATAGGTAAGAGGTAAGCCTTTCACTATAATCGATTTGATACATATATATATATATATATATATATATATATATATATATATATATATTTATACATTATCGCTGAACAATACATAAATAATGCAATGATACTCAAATCTGGCAATATACAGGAAAGTCTTTGACAAAAGGGAGCGCGGCCCAGGCACCGTCCACCCGACCACTACAGTACTATGCTGTAAGGTGCTCGAAATTCGCTGCTCTACACAGAGACGGATGCCAACTAAGCACCGAATCTCCTCTCGCGCGTTGTGGTCAACGTCATGGAGTGCGCGCCAGTGACCAAAACGCGGTTAAGGTACTGCTCGCGCATCGTCCTGGCACAAACGTTTAGTAGACATCAGAGAATGATAGTGTGCATTGTTATGCAGACCTTGGACACAAAATGACCGTAGCCGGCGCTCGTGACAACCGTGTAACGTCACGACGGCCATGATCATACGACTTCACGTGGCACTACACTCCGTCAGTGGAAGCTTCCAGTCGGCACAAAAGTGCAGCTTTTTTGTAGGCATCTGCTCACACAGATGCTTCCGCCGACTCGGACAATGTAAGCTATTGCCATTAGGGGTTTATAGTGCGTTCGGCAGCTGAGACTATGCAGCGGGCTAGCCAATCCACGCAGTGCATCAACGGCAGTACTCGCACGAACCAGACGGAGGCGTCGCATCTGCTGCTGGCCAGGCGTGCCCACGGCCGGCGGCTGCCGGCGGACCAGGGCAACCCCGCCACGCCGCGCTGCCTGGGCTGACCCACCGCCCGCTCGAGTCGCCCCATCAACCGTCCAGCAGCACGGCAGACACCGCAGGCAGTTGGGTAGGCGGCGGCACCATCGTGGGCAGCAGCTTGATCGTGCGCCACGGGTCCTCGGACCAGTCGGCCACGAGCGTTTCGTTCAAGAAGGCCATGTTGTCAAGATGCACGTCGTTGGCGAAGGCGAAGTTGTCCGACAGTAGGCAGCAGAGGCTGAGGAAGAGATGACTGTCGAGCAGCAGGGCGGCGAGCCGGCGCGGCGCCAGCTGCTCCAACGGCCGGCAGAGGGCGTCCCGCAGGCGGCGGTGGCGCCGGTCGGCCGGCAGCGCCGCCTGCGCCGCCAGGTGGTGGCTCAGGTCGGCGTGTCCGCTGTCGCTGAGCAGCATCTCATCGAAATCGGCCGGCTCAAGCAGCGCGAAGAGCGGCGCCACGTGCCACACGAAGCCGCCGCCCGGCCGCCGCCGGAAGCGCATGCCGGCCGCGACGTCGCGCGGGCACGACAGCACGGCAGCCAGGAGGCAGCGGCGCGCCTGGCCGCCGTCGCCGCTGCGCCGGCCGGCCAGCGCCATGTTGGCGACGCGTCGCTGCAGCAGGAGAGAGGCGTCAATCGCTCGCTCCGGCTGCCGCTGCAGCACGACCGACGGCGGCGCCAGCGCTTGGCGCAGCCACTGGCGCGTCACGTGCACCTGCAGCTGGCGCAGCGTCAGCCGGTGTGCCGGGTGCCGCAGCAGCCACAGCGTCACCGACTGCATTTCACCAGACAGCAGCATCTGCGACATGTTCAGCAGCAGCGTGGTCACGCCGTCCCGCATGGCGGATACCTCAGCGACGGAGCACTGCCTCAACACGTCGACGTCCGAGTGACAGAAGCCGGGCAGACTGCCGCTGGTCAGCCTCTCGCGCAGGCTGTGTAGCAGCAGCGTCACGCAGCGGCGCGCCGGCACCAGCGCCGTCAGCACACCCCGCTCCGCCAGCCACAGCGCCTCCGTTTTCAACAGGTACGACTTGAGCGCGCGGCGCTGCGGCCCCGGCAGGTGCTCCTTCATAGCCTTTATCAGGCGGATGGCGAAGCGCACGAATGGCGGCAGCGCCCAGCAAAGCACGGTCTCGGCTCGCGTCATCGACAGCCGCCACTGGTGGCGCCGGCCGGCGCCGCCGCGCAGGCCCGTCGGCACGAGATGCACGCCGAACTCGACCACATCCCGCACCAGCGCGGCGGGCGGCCAGCCGGCGGGCCGCGGCCGCGCGGCGAACGCGGCGCACGGCCACCGCGCCGCCCGCAGACACGGCACGTAGTCGAAGTCGAGGGCCTGACCGTCGGACACGTTGCAGGCGGGGCCGGCCTCGGTCAGCGTCAGGCCGTTCTGCTCCGGGTGCAGCAGCAGCGCCACGCGCCGGTTCGCGCTGCGCACCGTCGCCGCCGAGAAGCAGGCGTCGTCGGCGTGCCGGCAGTCCGGCCGGCGTGGCAGCGTGAGCGTGACGAAGCCGGCGTGATCGCCGCGCGCGCAGCGGACGGCGTCGGGCGCCGCCGTGTCGGCGGCCTCCACCGCCAGCGGCCCCAGCTCGTACATGAGGTCGACATCGGAGCCGACGGCGGTCAGCTGCTCCGAATCGCTGCCGGAGCGGATCACCGCCAGCACGCCGAGCTGGGTCAGCACGGAGCAGCAGGCGGGCGCCTCCGCTTCCGCCTCCGCCGCCGCCGCCGCCGCCGCGGCAGCCCACGCCTCAGCGATGCGCCGCCTGTAGCGCGCTGACGTGCCGTTGGTGAGCGGCGCCACGTAGCCAAACACATTGAATTCGCTGTGGTGCAAGTCGTCCAGTGCCACGTCCAGTAGCACGTGCCGGTGCCGAGGCTCAAGTTTCCGCATCGCTTGCCCGACATCCTCGTACGGAGCTAGGTTACAGTTGAAGGGTACTTCCCAGTCGTCCATCCCGGCACGACTGCTGACCGTGCGCACAGGCTGTCATAACCGCGTGTAACGACGCAGCGGTGTGGTAAAGTTTGGTTCTGGGGCCGAGAAATCCACTCACCCAGGCGTTTCGGTATTGCGTCTTGTTTGATATCGCGGCTGAAAGGAGCTAAGTCTATCAGCTTCTTTATTGGGCTCGAAGTGTTCCGGTGTTCAGAGTTGCCGTGGCTACCGAAGCGGAGGCGAACGGACGGACGTCAAACACGAGTCCACGGAGACGATGGCCGGGAGGCCGCCGCGGCCTCAGCCCACTGACTTTCATAAACAGGACCTCCGTGCGACGGCGATCCCCGCCGCCCGACCTTGAAACAGCTGTTGCAGGCGGCCTCCGTCAGGGGCGGCGCAGTAGGGGGACTAAGGGGGCAGTTGCGGTGCCCTTCCCGCCCGTAGGCAGGGCAGGGACAGGGGCGCGTTTTTGCCCTCCCCCCAAGTTTTTGAAAAGTCACCTTTTCCTGACCGAAAGGAGTAGTGGTCACCCGTTAATTACCAAAATTCAGGCCACGAAGGCCGCATATCTGAGTTAGAGAGTAATACATTTGGACCAGGAGACTCTTCTGCTCCACGAAGCCAGTTTTTCATCATGAGACCACCTTTGTGAACACTAACGCCCATGCTCTGGATCAGGAGGCCCCATGTCGTGTTAAGAAGGCCTTTCCTGGCTCGGAAGACCTCCTGTTCGAGGCTTCCTTCTGGCCTCCTGCCTCCTGTTCTAGGTAAGGAAACACTCTCTAAGTTCAGGACCGCCTTCATGCATCAGATGACCACGATTCCAGATAAGAATACCTTGTTTTGTGATAACGAGACCCTTACTGGACTTGGAGGCCCCCTTTGTGAGTCTGAAACATGTTGTTCTAGATTAAGGGGCCCCTCTATGCGTAAGGTAGCCCTTTCCTGAAACAAGAGACCCTGTTCAAGGATAGCGAGGCCATTTGCTAAATAAGGCGAACGCCCATATTCTTGATATTTCAATTGCTGGCATTATTTACATGGACATGATGCATGTAGCAGTTTCGTAAGAGGGGACACGTGACCTTTCCCCTTCGTACCACACTGTGCAGAAGGCTGCGCCCAGCCCTATGAGTCTGCTCCATTTGGTCCAGGATGCCCCCTGGAAAATCTCGCCTATAGCCAAAAATCCGTGACGCCGCCCATGGTCTCCGTCGCGTCCCAATCTATCCGGCTGGACGAGCGAGACCAGGCGGCAGGGGCGCAGCCAGGACGCTGGGAGGGGGGGGGGGGGCACAGAGGCATGTGGTTCCCTTCGGTCCCAAGGCCTCTGAAGGGCTTTCGATACAGGCGAGCAAGGGACCGACTGGAGGGCCCCGTAGCAGGGGTTTCTGGCCGGCAGGGTCGGGCTCCCGAATGCCAGCCAGGCGGTCTCCTGCACGGATCGGGGGTCCGTGGGGCAATGACGGCTCCTATACAGGAGTCAGAACCTACCGATATTATACAGTCGGGCCCGTGTCAGCCTGTGGGCTCACTTCCCAAATAGGGATAAGGCTCGAGGCTAGTGGATGCCAATCAGAGGGCCTCTTGTATTGACCGGGGTCCCTGAGGTAATGAGGGGCCCCGCCCGTGTCAGTCAGGGACCCACAGTACCGAACAGGATATTGTGTGCCAGCAGGCGGCAATGGGCTTCAAGTCGGCCAGAAGACAATTTTTGAACGGAGACAGGAACAGGAGACAGGGACAGGCGCAGGACAGGGGCGAGAAAGGGACCGGACAGGTGGCCGGCAGAGGCGGAAAAGGGACGGAATTGGTGCAAGAAGGGGCGGGACAGGGACGAAACAGGAACTGAAGAGGGAGGTGGCAGGGACGGGAGAGGGACGGGACAGGGACTGTGCCCCAAATGCCCGAGGCCCATGTACGTTAATCGGCACCCTCTGAAAATAAAGGGAGGCATGATATATAAACAACAAATTGAAATGGGCCACAATGTGTTGATGGAAGGGCCTCGCGCTAGTTAGCCACAAAACCAAACCGGGTGTCCTCTGCCATGTTGGCCGTGGGCCCGCTAAACCGCACTGAAGCCCCTGTGCCAATTAGTGTGTGAATAATGGATCTTTGTGCGCCAATGAGGGTACCTGCATGGATCTCGAGCCGGCTGATTATGTCAGGTAGCCTCTTGCTTCGGGAAGGGGACCAGTGTATGATGGGGCCCGCTCGTAGACTTAATTCGCACTCGTCATCGAGCGGGGGTGTCGTTTGGGTCCCAGTGGCGAGGATGACACCGGGCGTTGCTTGGCCAGACGTTGGTGAGATGAAGGTGTTGTCTGTTAAGGTGCACTGATTGCATTGCTGACCATTTTCCTGCCTTACACGATGCCCACATGCCTGTTTCCACGCATTGCTTCTGGATGAACCCGGATTTTCAGCGTATGTCTGATTTGGTTTAACATTTGATTGCGCTTTTACTCGGAGTGCTTTTAGTGGCCTACGTGGATTCACGATTTTGAATTTGTAGCCGCAATGATCTACTTGAAAAACATACAATGTTCCTGTGGCATGCGGCCCTACACATTAACTAGGATTGTATCCATTTGCATTTTCACTAAAATCAGACGTTGAAGGTTATGACAGAAACTGACACATAAGCAGGTTTAAGGAAAATGAATGTTCGGGGCATGTTCCTCATTTATTTTTCAGGGATCAACTCACTACACACACCCGTAGCTTGAACAGCATGTGAAAACACAGAACATCATCAGCTGACGCCTCATGGGATGAGTTGATGACCTTTGTCTGTTTCTAACACGCGCCCGGGTGGCCGGTTGGATACCCTTCGCTCGGGTGTGGGTCAATTTGACCCCCTAAGATCTCAGAAACTAACGTAGCCAAGACACCAAATTGACATGGCGTGTTGGCCTCTAAGTGAGCTCAATTCGGTCACAGTTTGAGGCTCCTAGGTTATGACCTTCCGGTCAAATAAGGTCAAACAAGTCAAACTCCAGGTCTTGGTCTCCAAAGTACCCTTGAAACCTAGGTATCTTGTCTAAGGAAAAGTTTATATGCTCATTTATGATCAGTGACCTTTTTGTCCTTTCGAAGGTCTTGTAACCAAATTCACACAAGACTGTTTTGAGTTTTGCATTTAAATAAGCGACAAAGATTACGCTAGGCAGCATGTTCCTAGGAACGAAATATTGGCGTGGGTCATCTTAGGTCTGTGACCTATTCGGACCTTAAGTCCATGGAAGATGTAATGAGGTTCCTGTTACCAAAAAATCGAAATGAGCACCAGAACCTACCGATGCAGCAAACCCCACAGAAGTCAAACAGGCTGGTTTTGACCTTAGTCTGACCTTTACACCCGACCCTCGGTCATAGGAATTTGTTAGTTTAATTGTTGTGCTGCCTTAAAAAGTATTTCAGAGATGTATGGCTTCGTCTAGCACTCTGTTCTTGCATCAGATTTAACGATTCCCTACAAATTGACCTCGCTAAATCCATGTCCTGACTTTGACCTACCGTAGGTCAGCGATCTCACTAATTTCATCTAAAATTTTGATACCAAGCGATTCGCCATTCAATTTTCTACAGCTATGCAAAATTTGGTGCAGCTACACCGCGCCGTTCGGGTACCATTCCGGGAAAATCTTCGGGGGTCAAATTGACCCCACACCCGAGTGCGTGTTGACGTATTAATGCACCTTTTGTTCCAAATTTTTAGGGCGACTCATTCGTAAAACTGCGCTAATTTTACTGAAAAACAAAACACGCTTACAAAATGAGAAAATGCGGAAATGTCCAAAATCGTATCAACTCGCCACGGGTCACGGTAGCAACGTCCACTGGGACGAATGTGCGAAGTAAGCAGCCTTACCCAGCGTCTCCATTCTGCCGTGCACCCTCATGCATTGGCACCAGCCTGTCACGTGGTGGCGTTAGCTGACCTCCGTCCAAGGTCGTGACCTCATCGTCCCCGGCCGCGCGCTGCCGGGCCGGGCAGGACCACGGCGTGGGCGCTCAAGGCGTGCGCGCGCAGACTGATCCTGTGCGCGAGCCGGCGGCCGCAGACGGGACAGACAGTCTCGCCGCGGTGCCAGGCGCGGTGCTCGCTCAGTCGCGGCGCGTTGCGCAGCCATCTGCCGCAGCCCGGCTCCGAGCACCGCAGGCCTGCAACAGACACCGTCCGTCAGTGTGCCGGTCGGCGGGCGTGGCGGCGGTGGCTCGGGCCCGGGCCGGGTCAGGCGGCGCGCCGGCGGCGGCGGCGGCGCTGGGTCATCAGGCTACTAGCGGTAACCCCTCCCGTGCTGTGTCCCGCCTGAAACGTCAAACTCTGCAGGTGGCCTGCTGGAGCGATGCTAGATGGCCAACACTGAAATGGTGCCAAGGTTAATGAAATCAAGAGCGGAACGGTCGTTTATAAGCAGGACTGCAAATGAGCGATCGGCCGCGACAGGCAGAAGGTGCGCTGTAAAATGCTTATGCCGTTACGCACGTTTGAAAGCTTCGTGCCCATTAGGTAAAGCTACACACAGTCCAAAACACGATTCAGAGGGATGTCGATTATGTGGACGCCGTAGCGAATCAAAGGAAACCCGACGGCTCATGATGTGATGCTTATATTGAAACAAACGAAATAATGCACGACACACACCACACACAAAGGTTGATGACGCCATTTTCACCAAGGGCACAACTGGTGAGCTTGTGGTGATATTCTGCGCGCAAAATAGCCATGCATCGTTCACTTCATAAGCCGCAATAAATAGCACGACGCGCATCGCCGCGAAGCCTTTGGGTCAGCGACTGCCGTGGTCACGCTGGCGCTAAGGGGCACGGGCGTACACGAAATCGAACGTCGGCGCTCCCACTACAGAACCCAACGGCCCAACCACTCGGCCGGTACGCGATCACTGAGACGATCTCCGCAGAGAAGGACAAGAATAAGGCTTTCAACGCCACATGACACGCCCAACCCAGAGAGCGCCTCAGCATCGAGAACGTACGAACATCGAGAACGTCGAGCCTGCTCCCAACGGGACCTGCACCAATGTCACCATGGCAATCTCATGGACAGCTCAAGCTGACACTCGATGCATGGGCTACTCGAAGAAAAGGTTGTACAGCCGGCGAGATTTCGTACGCGCCGTTTGTCTGACTTCGCCTGAAGAACTGGTCTGTAGAATGAGTAGAGTGGACGACAGACAGCGAGTCGGGTGGCGATCAGTGCGAGCACCCGGCCCCACCAGCCGCACATCCGAGCCGACCGGTCCAGGCGGCCCAGCCTCAGCGGTCCGCTGTCCGGCGCTGACGGTCCAGCCTCGGCGGTCCGCTGTCCGGCGCTGACGGTCCAGCCCCGGCGTCCGCTGTCCGGCGCTGACGGTCC
>NW_023596545.1:25961809-25987248 GCF_011947565.3 Pollicipes pollicipes
CCATCATCAGCTCACCCTCGCCCCCTCGGCAGGCGTTCATCCGCTGCTGCCTGCAGTACCGCAAGGAGGACCGCTGCGACGTGATGGCGCTGGCCGAGCACCCGTACCTGCAGCCGGCGGGTGGCCGCTACGGCCGCCAGCTGTCGGCCGGCGCCGCCTCCGCGCCGCCGCCGCCCGCGCCCGCCGGCTTCTCGGCCAGCGGCGGCAACTCGACGGGCCTGGTCAGCACCTCGTCCAACTCGTGATGGGGCCGCCGCGGGCGCGCCGCCCAGCTGTGACGCCAGTGTGATAGGGCCGGGTGGCGGTCCGCCGCCGCCGCCGCCGCCGCGGCCGCACCCACCGCCGCGCTTGTTTTGTTTCGTTCTAATATATGAGGATGTGTTTGTGATGGTGTGTGCGGAGCCGGGACTGAGGCGGACTGATGGCGGCGGGCAGCGGCCACGGCAGCAGGGTATGCCCGAGGGGAGCATCCGGCTGTGCTGGCCGGTGTGGTCTTGTCTCAGACGTCAGCAAGATCAGGGCGCGTTCGCCATCGCCAGACGGCGTCCACAAGTTGCAACCGTATGACGTCAAATAAGTGCGTCACAACAGATACCACGGCTGGCGTACAGACGCTGGCGTGTCACGCCGTAAATAGAAGCCTCAGCCGCGTTCCCCATTGGCAAAGTACCAGCCCGACTTACTACCTGTGGCGTTGCAAGAGCCTGCAGCATATACAAGCGACAACCCTTCAAGCCGTAAGAACTCTTGTGATGCACTTACCTCTGCTTACCTCTGACGTCAGAGTGCAAGCTGTGAACACTGGGCAGCTGTTTGTGGGGAACGCATAGGTAAGAGGTAAGCCTTCCACTATAATCGAAATATATGAATATATATATATATATATATATATATATATATATATATATATATATATGTATATATATATTTATACATTATCGCTGAACTATACATAAATAATGCAATGATACTCAAATCTGGCAATATACAGGAAAGTCTTTGACAAAAGGGAGCGCGGCCCAGGCACCGTCCACCCGACCACTACAGTACTATGCTGTAAGGTGCTCGAAATTCGCTGCTCTACACAGAGACGGATGCCAACTAAGCACCGAATCTCCTCTCGCGCGTTGTGGTCAACGTCATGGAGTGCGCGCCAGTGACCAAAACGCGGTTAAGGTACTGCTCGCGCATCGTCCTGGCACAAACGTTTAGTAGACATCAGAGAATGATAGTGTGCATTGTTATGCAGACCTTGGACACAAAATGGCCGTAGCCGGCGCTCGTGACAACCGTGTAACGTCACGATGGCCATGATCATACGACTTCACGTGGCACTACACTCCGTCAGTGGAAGCTTCCAGTCGGCACAAAAGTGCAGCTTTTTTGTAGGCATCTGCTCACACAGATGCTTCCGCCGACTGGGACAATGTAAGCTATTGCCATTAGGGGTTTATAGTGCGTTCGGCAGCTGAGACTATGCAGCGGGCTAGCCAATCCACGCAGTGCATCAACGGCAGTACTCGCACGAACCAGACGGAGGCGTCGCATCTGCTGCTGGCCAGGCGTGCCCACGGCCGGCGGCTGCCGGCGGACCAGGGCAACCCCGCCACGCCGCGCTGCCTGGGCTGACCCACCGCCCGCTCGAGTCGCCCCATCAACCGTCCAGCAGCACGGCAGACACCGCAGGCAGTTGGGTAGGCGGCGGCACCATCGTGGGCAGCAGCTTGATCGTGCGCCACGGGTCCTCGGACCAGTCGGCCACGAGCGTTTCGTTCAAGAAGGCCATGTTGTCAAGATGCACGTCGTTGGCGAAGGCGAAGTTGTCCGACAGTAGGCAGCAGAGGCTGAGGAAGAGATGACTGTCGAGCAGCAGGGCGGCGAGCCGGCGCGGCGCCAGCTGCTCCAACGGCCGGCAGAGGGCGTCCCGCAGGCGGCGGTGGCGCCGGTCGGCCGGCAGCGCCGCCTGCGCCGCCAGGTGGTGGCTCAGGTCGGCGTGTCCGCTGTCGCTGAGCAGCATCTCATCGAAATCGGCCGGCTCAAGCAGCGCGAAGAGCGGCGCCACGTGCCACACGAAGCCGCCGCCCGGCCGCCGCCGGAAGCGCATGCCGGCCGCGACGTCGCGCGGGCACGACAGCACGGCAGCCAGGAGGCAGCGGCGCGCCTGGCCGCCGTCGCCGCTGCGCCGGCCGGCCAGCGCCATGTTGGCGACGCGTCGCTGCAGCAGGAGAGAGGCGTCAATCGCTCGCTCCGGCTGCCGCTGCAGCACGACCGACGGCGGCGCCAGCGCTTGGCGCAGCCACTGGCGCGTCACGTGCACCTGCAGCTGGCGCAGCGTCAGCCGGTGTGCCGGGTGCCGCAGCAGCCACAGCGTCACCGACTGCATTTCACCAGACAGCAGCATCTGCGACATGTTCAGCAGCAGCGTGGTCACGCCGTCCCGCATGGCGGATACCTCAGCGACGGAGCACTGCCTCAGCACGTCGACGTCCGAGTGACAGAAGCCGGGCAGACTGCCGCTGGTCAGCCTCTCGCGCAGGCTGTGTAGCAGCAGCGTCACGCAGCGGCGCGCCGGCACCAGCGCCGTCAGCACACCCCGCTCCGCTAGCCACAGCGCCTCCGTCTTCAACAGGTACGACTTGAGCGCGCGGCGCTGCGGCCCCGGCAAGTGCTCCTTCATAGCCTTTATCAGGCGGATGGCGAAGCGCACGAATGGCGGCAGCGCCCAGCAAAGCACGGTCTCGGCTCGCGTCATCGACAGCCGCCACTGGTGGCGCGGGCCGGCGCCGCCGCGCAGGCCCGTCGGCACGAGATGCACGCCGAACTCGACCACATCCCGCACCAGCGCGGCGGGCGGCCAGCCGGCGGGCCGCGGCCGCGCGGCGAACGCGGCGCACGGCCACCGCGCCGCCCGCAGACACGGCACGTAGTCGAAGTCGAGGGCCTGACCGTCGGACACGTTGCAGGCGGGGCCGGCCTCAGTCAGCGTCAGGCCGTTCTGCTCCGGGTGCAGCAGCAGCGCCACGCGCCGGTTCGCGCTGCGCACCGTCGCCGCCGAGAAGCAGGCGTCGTCGGCGTGCCGGCAGTCCGGCCGGCGTGGCAGCGTGAGCGTGACGAAGCCGGCGCGATCGCCACGCGCGCAGCGGACGGCGTCGGGCGTCGCCGTGTCGGCAGCCTCCACCGCCAGCGGCCCCAGCTCGTACATGAGGTCGACATCGGAGCCGACGGCGGTCAGCTGCTCCGAATCGCTGCCGGAGCGGATCACCGCCAGCACGCCGAGCTGGGTCAGCACGGAGCAGCAGGCGGGCGCCTCCGCTTCCGCCTCCGCCGCCGCCGCCGCCGCCGCGGCAGCCCACGCCTCAGCGATGCGCCGCCTGTAGCGCGCTGACGTGCCGTTGGTGAGCGGCGCCACGTAGCCAAACACATTGAATTCGCTGTGGTGCAAGTCGTCCAGTGCCACGTCCAGTAGCACGTGCCGGTGCCGAGGCTCAAGTTTCCGCATCGCTTGCCCGACATCCTCGTACGGAGCTAGGTTACAGTTGAAGGGTACTTCCCAGTCGTCCATCCCGGCACGACTGCTGACCGTGCGCACAGGCTGTCATAACCGCGTGTAACGACGCAGCGGTGTGGTAAAGTTTGGTTCTGGGGCCGAGAAATCCACTCACCCAGGCGTTTCGGTATTGCGTCTTGTTTGATATCGCGGCTGAAAGGAGCTAAGTCTATCAGCTTCTTTATTGGGCTCGAAGTGTTCCGGTGTTCAGAGTTGCCGTGGCTACCGAAGCGGAGGCGAACGGACGGACGTCAAACACGAGTCCACGGAGACGATGGCCGGGAGGCCGCCGCGGCCTCAGCCCACTGACTTTCATAAACAGGACCTCCGTGCGACGGCGATCCCCGCCGCCCGACCTTGAAACAGCTGTTGCAGGCGGCCTCCGTCAGGGGCGGCGCAGTAGGGGGACTAAGGGGGCAGTTGCGGTGCCCTTCCCGCCCGTAGGCAGGGCAGGGACAGGGGCGCGTTTTTGCCCTCCCCCCAAGTTTTTGAAAAGTCACCTTTTCCTGACCGAAAGGAGTAGTGGTCACCCGTTAATTACCAAAATTCAGGCCACGAAGGCCGCATATCTGAGTTAGAGAGTAATACATTTGGACCAGGAGACTCTTCTGCTCCACGAAGCCAGTTTTTCATCATGAGACCACCTTTGTGAACACTAACGCCCATGCTCTGGATCAGGAGGCCCCATGTCGTGTTAAGAAGGCCTTTCCTGGCTCGGAAGACCTCCTGTTCGAGGCTTCCTTCTGGCCTCCTGCCTCCTGTTCTAGGTAAGGAAACACTCTCTAAGTTCAGGACCGCCTTCATGCATCAGATGACCACGATTCCAGATAAGAATACCTTGTTTTGTGATAACGAGACCCTTACTGGACTTGGAGGCCCCCTTTGTGAGTCTGAAACATGTTGTTCTAGATTAAGAGGCCCCTCTATGCGTAAGGTAGCCCTTTCCTGAAACAAGAGACCCTGTTCAAGGATAGCGAGGCCATTTGCTAAATAAGGCGAACGCCCATATTCTTGATATTTCAATTGCTGGCATTATTTACATGGACATGATGCATGTAACAGTTTCATAAGAGGGGACACGTGGCCTTTTCCCTTCGTACCACACTGTGCGGAAGGCTGCGCCCAGCCCTATGAGTCTGCTCCATTTGGTCCAGGATGCCCCCTGGAAAATCTCGCCTATAGCCAAAAATCCGTGACGCCGCCCATGGTCTCCGTCGCGTCCCAATCTATCCGGCTGGACGAGCGAGACCAGGCGGCAGGGGCGCAGCCAGGACGCTGGGAGGGGGGGGGGGGGGCACAGAGGCATGTGGTTCCCTTCGGTCCCAAGGCCTCTGAAGGGCTTTCGATACAGGCGAGCAAGGGACCGACTGGAGGGCCCCGTAGCAGGGGTTTCTGGCCGGCAGGGTCGGGCTCCCGAATGCCAGCCAGGCGGTCTCCTGCACGGATCAGGGGTCCATGGGGCAATGACGGCTCCTATACAGGAGTCAGAACCTACCGATATTATACAGTCGGGCCTGTGTCAGCCTGTGGGCTCACTTCCCAAATAGGGATAAGGCTCGAGGCTAGTGGATGCCAATCAGAGGGCCTCTTGTATTGACCGGGGTCCCTGAGGTAATGAGGGGCCCCGCCCGTGTCAGTCAGGGACCCACAGTACCGAACAGGATATTGTGTGCCAGCAGGCGGCAATGGGCTTCAAGTCGGCCAGAAGACAATTTTTGAACGGAGACAGGAACAGGAGACAGGGACAGGCGCAGGACAGGGGCGAGAAAGGGACCGGACAGGTGGCCGGCAGAGGCGGAAAAGGGACGGAATTGGTGCAAGAAGGGGCGGGACAGGGACGAAACAGGAACTGAAGAGGGAGGTGGCAGGGACGGGAGAGGGACGGGACAGGGACTGTGCCCCAAATGCCCGAGGCCCATGTACGTTAATCGGCACCCTCTGAAAATAAAGGGAGGCATGATATATAAACAACAAATTGAAATGGGCCACAATGTGTTGATGGAAGGGCCTCGCGCTAGTTAGCCACAAAACCAAACCGGGTGTCCTCTGCCATGTTGGCCGTGGGCCCGCTAAACCGCACTGAAGCCCCTGTGCCAATTAGTGTGTGAATAATGGATCTTTGTGCGCCAATGAGGGTACCTGCATGGATCTCGAGCCGGCTGATTATGTCAGGTAGCCTCTTGCTTCGGGAAGGGGACCAGTGTATGATGGGGCCCGCTCGTAGACTTAATTCGCACTCGTCATCGAGCGGGGGTGTCGTTTGGGTCCCAGTGGCGAGGATGACACCGGGCGTTGCTTGGCCAGACGTTGGTGAGATGAAGGTGTTGTCTGTTAAGGTGCACTGATTGCATTGCTGACCATTTTCCTGCCTTACACGATGCCCACATGCCTGTTTCCACGCATTGCTTCTGGATGAACCCGGATTTTCAGCGTATGTCTGATTTGGTTTAACATTTGATTGCGCTTTTACTCGGAGTGCTTTTAGTGGCCTACGTGGATTCACGATTTTGAATTTGTAGCCGCAATGATCTACTTGAAAAACATACAATGTTCCTGTGGCATGCGGCCCTACACATTAACTAGGATTGTATCCATTTGCATTTTCACTAAAATCAGACGTTGAAGGTTATGACAGAAACTGACACATAAGCAGGTTTAAGGAAAATGAATGTTCGGGGCATGTTCCTCATTTATTTTTCAGGGATCAACTCACTACACACACCCGTAGCTTGAACAGCATGTGAAAACACAGAACATCATCAGCTGACGCCTCATGGGATGAGTTGATGACCTTTGTCTGTTTCTAACACGCGCCCGGGTGGCCGGTTGGATACCCTTCGCTCGGGTGTGGGTCAATTTGACCCCCTAAGATCTCAGAAACTAACGTAGCCAAGACACCAAATTGACATGGCGTGTTGGCCTCTAAGTGAGCTCAATTCGGTCACAGTTTGAGGCTCCTAGGTTATGACCTTCCGGTCAAATAAGGTCAAACAAGTCAAACTCCAGGTCTTGGTCTCCAAAGTACCCTTGAAACCTAGGTATCTTGTCTAAGGAAAAGTTTATATGCTCATTTATGATCAGTGACCTTTTTGTCCTTTCGAAGGTCTTGTAACCAAATTCACACAAGACTGTTTTGAGTTTTGCATTTAAATAAGCGACAAAGATTACGCTAGGCAGCATGTTCCTAGGAACGAAATATTGGCGTGGGTCATCTTAGGTCTGTGACCTATTCGGACCTTAAGTCCATGGAAGATGTAATGAGGTTCCTGTTACCAAAAAATCGAAATGAGCACCAGAACCTACCGATGCAGCAAACCCCACAGAAGTCAAACAGGCTGGTTTTGACCTTAGTCTGACCTTTACACCCGACCCTCGGTCATAGGAATTTGTTAGTTTAATTGTTGTGCTGCCTTAAAAAGTATTTCAGAGATGTATGGCTTCGTCTAGCACTCTGTTCTTGCAT
Organism: Pollicipes pollicipes; assembly: GCF_011947565.3. Taxonomy (NCBI): domain Eukaryota; kingdom Metazoa; phylum Arthropoda; class Thecostraca; order Pollicipedomorpha; family Pollicipedidae; genus Pollicipes; species Pollicipes pollicipes. The sequence continues at coordinate 25,968,820 of NW_023596545.1, forward strand.
CAGATTTAACGATTCCCTACAAATTGACCTCGCTAAATCCATGTCCTGACTTTGACCTACCGTAGGTCAGCGATCTCACTAATTTCATCTAAAATTTTGATACCAAGCGATTCGCCATTCAATTTTCTACAGCTATGCAAAATTTGGTGCAGCTACACCGCGCCGTTCGGGTACCATTCCGGGAAAATCTTCGGGGGTCAAATTGACCCCACACCCGAGTGCGTGTTGACGTATTAATGCACCTTTTGTTCCAAATTTTTAGGGCGACTCATTCGTAAAACTGCGCTAATTTTACTGAAAAACAAAACACGCTTACAAAATGAGAAAATGCGGAAATGTCCAAAATCGTATCAACTCGCCACGGGTCACGGTAGCAACGTCCACTGGGACGAATGTGCGAAGTAAGCAGCCTTACCCAGCGTCTCCATTCTGCCGTGCACCCTCATGCATTGGCACCAGCCTGTCACGTGGTGGCGTTAGCTGACCTCCGTCCAAGGTCGTGACCTCATCGTCCCCGGCCGCGCGCTGCCGGGCCGGGCAGGACCACGGCGTGGGCGCTCAAGGCGTGCGCGCGCAGACTGATCCTGTGCGCGAGCCGGCGGCCGCAGACGGGACAGACAGTCTCGCCGCGGTGCCAGGCGCGGTGCTCGCTCAGTCGCGGCGCGTTGCGCAGCCATCTGCCGCAGCCCGGCTCCGAGCACCGCAGGCCTGCAACAGACACCGTCCGTCAGTGTGCCGGTCGGCGGGCGTGGCGGCGGTGGCTCGGGCCCGGGCCGGGTCAGGCGGCGCGCCGGCGGCGGCGGCGGCGCTGGGTCATCAGGCTACTAGCGGTAACCCCTCCCGTGCTGTGTCCCGCCTGAAACGTCAAACTCTGCAGGTGGCCTGCTGGAGCGATGCTAGATGGCCAACACTGAAATGGTGCCAAGGTTAATGAAATCAAGAGCGGAACGGTCGTTTATAAGCAGGACTGCAAATGAGCGATCGGCCGCGACAGGCAGAAGGTGCGCTGTAAAATGCTTATGCCGTTACGCACGTTTGAAAGCTTCGTGCCCATTAGGTAAAGCTACACACAGTCCAAAACACGATTCAGAGGGATGTCGATTATGTGGACGCCGTAGCGAATCAAAGGAAACCCGACGGCTCATGATGTGATGCTTATATTGAAACAAACGAAATAATGCACGACACACACCACACACAAAGGTTGATGACGCCATTTTCACCAAGGGCACAACTGGTGAGCTTGTGGTGATATTCTGCGCGCAAAATAGCCATGCATCGTTCACTTCATAAGCCGCAATAAATAGCACGACGCGCATCGCCGCGAAGCCTTTGGGTCAGCGACTGCCGTGGTCACGCTGGCGCTAAGGGGCACGGGCGTACACGAAATCGAACGTCGGCGCTCCCACTACAGAACCCAACGGCCCAACCACTCGGCCGGTACGCGATCACTGAGACGATCTCCGCAGAGAAGGACAAGAATAAGGCTTTCAACGCCACATGACACGCCCAACCCAGAGAGCGCCTCAGCATCGAGAACGTACGAACATCGAGAACGTCGAGCCTGCTCCCAACGGGACCTGCACCAATGTCACCATGGCAATCTCATGGACAGCTCAAGCTGACACTCGATGCATGGGCTACTCGAAGAAAAGGTTGTACAGCCGGCGAGATTTCGTACGCGCCGTTTGTCTGACTTCGCCTGAAGAACTGGTCTGTAGAATGAGTAGAGTGGACGACAGACAGCGAGTCGGGTGGCGATCAGTGCGAGCACCCGGCCCCACCAGCCGCACATCCGAGCCGACCGGTCCAGGCGGCCCAGCCTCAGCGGTCCGCTGTCCGGCGCTGACGGTCCAGCCTCGGCGGTCCGCTGTCCGGCGCTGACGGTCCAGCCCCGGCGTCCGCTGTCCGGCGCTGACGGTCCAGCGTCGGCGGTCCCCTGTCCGGCACTGACGGTCCAGCCTCGGCGGTCCGCTGTCCGGCGCTGACGGTCCAGCGTCGGCGTCCGCTGTCCGGCGCTGACGGTCCGGCCTCGGCGGTCCGCTGTCCGGCGCTGACGGTCCGGCCTCGGCGGTCCGCTGTCCGGCGCTGACGGTCCAGCCCCGGCGTCCGCTGTCCGGCGCTGACGGTCCAGCGTCGGCGGTCCCCTGTCCGGCACTGACGGTCCAGCCTCGGCGGTCCGCTGTCCGGCGCTGACGGTCCAGCCCCGGCGTCCGCTGTCCGGCGCTGACGGTCCGGCCTCGGCGGTCCGCTGTCCGCCGCTGACGGTCCAGCGTCGGCGGTCCAGGACTGGCCGTGCCAGCCGCCCGTCACGCACACCGGACCCGCCATCCCGCTAGACCGGCGGCGACGGCCACGGCCCGCGCGGCCGCTTGGGCACCACCACGCTGTGCACCATCAGCAGGTGCTTGTGCAGGTTGTGCTTGCTGGTGAGCACGCGGCTACAGAGATTGCAGCGGGTCTCGCCGCGGTGCCAGGCGCCGTGGTCGCTCAGCCGCGGCCGGCTGGTGAAGCGACGGTCGCAGCCCGGTTCGCGGCACAGAAAGCCTGCAACTGGCCAGCGGCAGCGGTCAGCGGCCTGAAGCTGGTCAGCGGCGGCGGTCAGCGGCCTGCAACTGGTCAGCGGCGGCGGTCAGCGGCCTGCCACTGGTCAGCGGCGGCGGTCAGCGGCCTGCTACTAGCCGGCGGTGGTGGCCAGCGGTTTGAAGCTGGCCAGCGGCAGTGGTCAGCGGCCGGCAGCTGGCCAGCGACGGCAGTCAGCGGCCTGCCACTGGTCAGCGGCGGCGGTCAGCGGCCTGCTACTAGCCGGCGGTGGTGGTCAGCGGTTTGAAGCTGGCCAGCGGCAGTGGTCAGCGGCCGGCAGCTGGCCAGCGACGGCAGTCAGCGCCCTGCAACCGCCCAGCGCCGGCGGCCAGTGGCCTGCAGCTGGACAGCGGCGGCGGTCAGCGGTCAACAGGCCGGCAGGTTTCGCGGCGGCAGGGACGCCGGCCCGTCATACACCCGACGGTGGCCACCCTCTCACACCCGGGGCCAGGCGGAGAGCGGGTGTGAGTGCGCAGAGGCAGGTGACGTCAGGTCTGAGAACGCCGCCGCCGCACCACAGTCACGCCATGGGGGTCAGAGGACTGGGCTGGGGCATGAAGGCCACGAGCGTGATGGCTAAGTGACATCACAAGGGACAGTCAGTGTGCGGGAGCATGGACGATAATGGATTCGTGTGGACGGAACATCAACGGGCACCCTGCGGTATCCAGAACGTACCACAGACAGCGGAGGACATTCGCAACCCGACCAGAAGAACAAATTGGGGTTGCGGAGATGCCTTCTGTCAATCAGCTGGACACTGCCATCAGCATGTGCTGAATTAATCCGAATCGAAGCAAATCATTGTTTTTAAGAGGCTGCAGTTCTCAGAAAACCTTCCCACCAAGATGGAAACGATGAAAATTTGTCATTTCAGCCGCCACTCTCACTATGCGGTACGTCCTGAGTGATGTGTATACTAAACTCTTCTCGGAAATACCTATGGTTGGGCGCTTACAGCGTAAGGTACGTGAAGGTATTAACCACATATGCTGTTTGCGCGATCGAGCGGATAATAATCAGCGAGACCGCCGCGTAGATCCGGCCGCCCGCCGCAAAGATCCGGCCACCCACCGCGAAGATCCGGCCGCCCGCCGCGTAGATCCGGCCGCCCGCCGCGAAGATCCGGCCACCTGCCGCTTGCCTGATCAGGCGGCTGAGGCCGAGGACGACGCCAGCTCATCGGTGCTGAAGTGGTGTGGCCGCGACCCTGCTGACAACCCTTGTATCGCTGTCCACCGCTCACTCGAAGGTCAGACGACCGCCCAGACACCCGTGCGTCATCGGGTACGGTGAGTCTATTCCTTGCTCGTAGGAGCCCGTGCAGTGGCTGCACGACCAGCGCCACACCAGCCACGCCAGGGCAAGCGCTCTCCCACCCCACACGTGGCCGGCTAGCAACCGAGATTGACATATTAAGATTCGTGGGTAGAGGAGCAGGGACGGCTCGGGTCCCACTGTTCGCTAACACGTGCCCGGTTAGGGATCAAATTGATCCCTATCGAAGGTTTTTCCAGATCGATTTCCGAGCGGCGCGGCGTAGCCGCGCCAAACTAAAACTAAAATACAGCTAAAAAGTCAGGTCATAGCTGTCAGCGAAGGCCATTTCCAGGAATCGTTCACCCTGGTGAGACAACGGAGTGTCAGACGAAGCCATACATATCTGGAAGAGCTCCGTAAGCAATAAACCAATTGAATCTAGAATCACAACAAATTTCAGTGATCTACCTAAAATGACCCAGGTCAACATTTTGTTTTTAGGAACATACACCTAAAGCAATCACTGACGCTTATTTGAATGACAAAATAGGAGCAGCCTCGTAGGTTTTTGGTCACCTTAACCTTCTAAAGGTGAAAAAGGTCATTGCCCTTAAGTGAACACCACTGGCCTTTTGCTTATAACAAGCATCTGGAGTCAGGGTGGTTGCATGAGGAGATCTGAAGGCATTTTGGACACCAATCTGGAGTTTGACGTTGTTTGACCTTATTTAACCCCAATGGCATGACCTAAGAAAATCAAATTTAATCCAAGTAAGTTCACATGTACGCCAACACACGCTGTGCATTCAGTGTGTCTAGCTGACACACTGAAGTCAATAAATGCAACTGCCAGTATCACTGACCGTATATTTCTGTCCCACCATCACTTCAATAACAATGTGTATGAGAACGGCATGTATCCAGTGGAAACAAGCGAAATGCACCGCCGTGTATGAGTAAACGCTTTAAAAAGCACGACCCGCTGTCTCGCACTGGCTCCATCAGAATGCGCCGGCGTGCTTCGGCTGAAGCGTGTCTCGTCACACACTGACGGGTCCGCCGCCAGCCCCGAGCGTCCCTCAAGGCCGCTGGTGTCGGCGCCGACGGCGGCCACAGCGGCCACCAGGCCTGCCCCGACGGCGGCGCGTCCCGCCAGCTCCGCTGTGGCGCCGGCGGTCGGCCTCTCGTCAGTCGCCTCATCTGATCTCGTCTCGTCAGCGAGGCGGCACTAGCAGGCCATGCATGACGCGCATGTGCCGGCGCAGCTCCACCTTGCGGGAGAGGGTGCGGCCGCACAGGTGGCACGTCGTCTGGCCGCGGTGCACCGTGCGGTGGTGGCTCAGTGACGACCGGTTGCCGAAGGTGCGGCCGCATGTGCGGCACACATGCAGCCGCGCCGCACCGGCCGCCGCCGCCGCACCGCCCCGAGCGCACGCTAAAACAGGAGGAGTGCGTCAGTGGCGGGCTAGCGGCGGCGGAGCGGCGCGGCTGCCGACCGACCGCTACCCAGCCGCCGTGTCAGCGTCCTCCACCGCGAGAAGAGCGCCGGTGGTTCGGAACGCAGAGGTCCGGCGGCTTGGAATAAGGAGGTTTGGTGAATCGAAACACGGAGGTCCGGTGGCTTGGAACATGGAGGTCTGGTGGCTTGGAACACGGAGGCCTAGTGACTTGGAACAAGGTCGGGCGGCTTGGAACACGGAGGTCGGCATTAAATCGTCCGCAACAACTGGATGGCCAACGAGCAGCTGGCTGATGTTTAAAAACGATGGCTTTGTTCAGGCTGCTGTAAAGACCCACGTATTCAAAACTATAGCGCCATCCTTGTGACGTAACGAGCTGCCCTAAAGCCTCACCTCGTGGCAGCCGATACACGCCGCAGCACCACGCACACGCAGGCACCGTCGGAATTCGTTGGCCCAAATGTGACGTCGGACACATGTACCATCGTCCCCAAACTCTCGCGCATCTCTCGAGAAACAGCCAAGCATGCAGCGAGAGGGCGTTCGGAAGTCGCACCCAGCACAGGGCTGCCGCTGTCGTTTCGAGGTGTGTGCGGGCCACTTTTTAATTGGCACAGCTTGCATTGGCACGTATCAGCCGTCCAGATAGCTAACGGCCGCCATTCCTCCGTTGTATTCACGAAAACAAATCACAGTGGTTTGAATTCAGATTTGTGATGAACACCACACCGCCGTTTACCGGCGGTGACAGCATCAGTCAACATCTAAATGTCTGAGTGCATTTCATCATCGTCTAAGCGCATTTCAACTCTCACATGGAGCCCCCAACGATCCACGCAACAGAGGTGATGGCATGTCGAAATGGGAGACCTTGCTTCCAAAAGGGCACAGCGTCGGATCTGACATCGACATGATAAAACCTCACCCAAAATGTTCCAATCACCGTAAGGTTGGCGCAGACTATTCGCAACGGCAAACAAAAGCCTCCACTTAGCCTGCAAGCTCGCCAACGTGGAGAGCCACCCAAACGTCCAAAACATACCCCAGGAAAGCAGCGGGCGGTGTCTCTGAGGGCGCATCTCCCGGCCCGGCCGGCTCTCCCGCCATCTCCACCCGTGCTTGCGGCTGCATTCAAGCTTCGCTCGGCACCCGACGAACCCCGCGCGGCGCCGGTGGCTGGCGGCCGGCGGCGGCGGCAGCAGGTCACGTGAGCCCGTGCTGCGCGCGCAGGTGGGTGCGCATGTGTTCGCGGCGTGAGAACACCCTCTGGCAGACGGGACAGCGCGTCTCGCCGCGGTGCAGGCCCATGTGGTGCGCCAGGGACGTCCTGCGCGCGAACGTCTTGCCGCAGACCGTGCAGGGGAATGGGCCGGGGCCGGGGCCGCCGCCGCCGCCGCCGCCGGCACCCGACGGCCGGTCGTCCATCCACGACAGGCCGGCGCCGGTCACCGGCACACCGCCTACCGGCAGAGAGGAGCACCACAGCGCGGTCAGGGGCACCGTCGGCGCAGCGCACGGGCGGCGCAGGGCACACCGGCCGGGCCGTCTCGCCATGGTGCCGCCCGCTCCGAGTTGGCGCGGGGTGTCGGCGGTGGCGGCGGCGGGGATCAGCTATGGCCAATCTGTCACCGTGGTGACGGCCGACGGCACCACGAAATGACGCCGACCGTTTTCGAAATGGGAATATAGAGGCGCTGCATGATTGTGGGCATTAGTTCGATAGCCTGAAGACTTTCGCTCACGCCATGCCACTGAGCTTATAATGCTGCCCGGCACCCGGGGACGTTTCCCGGCCAGCGGTCATGATCCTCACGTTCATCCCAGCCACCGGCCGCTATCGGTGAACGCAGCCCGAGCAGAGTAAGCGTGCGCTCTTAGTCTCCCAGACGGCCTCGCGCCGTGCGGCCGGATGGCAGCCGGTGCAACCGGAGACATTGCTTGCGCACAGCACACCGCCACGAGCTGGTCTCCGTGGTTTCCGCCGGTTTTATTTAACTAAATCCCCACCCCCCCCCCCCCCCCCACCCACGTAAGAAACAGACGCAGACTGCGTCCACGCAGTCGATCCTGCGAAAACGGTCCCGGCGCTGGCGGAGAGACGCGAGGCCGCCTGGACCCAGCGAGCGCCACGACGACCCCACACCCTCACTGGCCAGCAGCGCGCCGGCCTCGGCCTTCTCGTCAGCGGCTCGGTCGCCACGTCGCAGACCGCGAGGGACATCCAGCAACCTCGCCCTCACACTCACCGCGGCCGCTACCGGAGGCGCGACGGCGGAGGCGGTGGCGGCGGCGGCGGCGGCGGCGGCGGCAGCGCGGACCGCGAGCTGCCGTGGAAGTTGCGCCGGTGCTCGGAGAGGTTGGACAGCGTGCTGAACACGCGGCCGCACAGTTCGCACACGGTGCGACCCTCGTGAAGCGCCCGGTGGTTGCGCAGCGAGTCGCGGCTCTTGAACGCCTTCTGGCAGACAGCGCAGCGCGCGCCGCCGGCCGAGCTACCTGCGCCACAGCAGAGAGGCCAGGTTAGAGCACGGCGGCGGCGCGCCGCCACACCGCGAGCGACTCGGCGCACCGAGTGTTGTGGACCTATCGCCGCACATGTTATACCGTCGCGCTGACTGGCGCACGTGTAGGGGGGAGCGTCACATGCGGCTGGTGCATCAGATCAGACGATGGCAATGATGACTCAATGAATTTGCGATAAGACAACAGACGGCGACCCATCAGATTTTCGACGTAAGTTCCTAACAAACTCTCGGTGGACAATCCTCATCTATGTAGATTGTGGACTGGACTCTCAGCCGACATCCCTATTAGCGCATTTTTTCCCGAAGATCGCCCAGGAACGGAGCAGGCCGCACGCCGCGCAGTGTTCCGAACACGATATCCTAATAAGCCTACACCATCCGTCCCCAGCAGCGACACGGCGCCATGCCATGTGAGAACAAGACATTCTGCAACGTGATAAAGCGTGTGGCGGCCCGCCGCTGCGCACTGGGTGCCGACGCTGGCGGCCCGCCTGCGCCCGCGCGGACACTGGGACGGGGCATGAGAGCGCGGTGCCATCTGACCGCTCGCGCCTGCCCCAGGGCCTCAGTGCCCGCGGCGCGCCCCGGCGATGAACCCTAACTGCACGGGGCTAACCTTCCGGCGACTGCGGAGCTGGACCAGTCCGTGGAGAACAGATCTGAGCGACGCCGCTGGACGAGCAGTCTAACCACCACCACCGGGCGCGACGTTTGACCACGACCGCTTCTACGTCGATGCCGATGGGCGCTGAATAATACTGTCGCCGTCGTTGACCGCAGCATGACACCATAGCCAACAGCCGGGAGCAGACCATCACTGCTCCCGGCCGCGCCCGCCGTCACCGGGCCGGTGTCGTGGTGACCAGCGTCACGCGTCACGAGCCCGGGACTGGAGCGGGACATACACAGCGGCGGAGTGGCCGCTCAGAGGGGCGCCACGACTCTGGATCCGGTCGGTCAGGGCGCCGAGGCACGCCAGCCAGGCCCCGTGAATATCTGCACATCGACCTCTCCGAGACCGCCGGGGATGCCCCGTCAGGGACCTGGTCCACAGCGGGTCACCTGTCCTCCACAGGCATACCCGCCCAGCCGTGGAGTCCAACAATGGACGTTTATTTGGACCATTATGAACAAGGCGATAAAACATAGCGTACATCCATAACAAGCTGCATCCCGAAATAACAGCCATTAACTAAATACAACGGATACGTTTGTTTGGATCATCGTGAGCAGCATGATACATGGCAGTGGTTCAATAAGTCGCATCACAAATGGATATCAATGCACAGCTCCAATAACCCTTTCAAAGTAATGACAGCGCCAGCTACTAACCATTTTAGTTTCTGTCGAAGCTGCTGGCAGGCAACCCGCTCCAAGCGACGCCGATCCCAAAGTACACAAGACTACGACAACTTCAGGCAGCGTGATGTCACTTGACGATTTCCACGGCCCAAAAGATTCCAGCATTCGGCACACTTTGCGGTGGAGTGGTGCAGCCCGGCCGGAACGGTCAGCCGCCAGCGACCGCCGCCCTACCCAGCTCCGGAGGCCCTTCCGGCCACGCACCAAAGGGCCCGGGGCCCTCTGCCGGGCCCGCTGCCAGGCCCCACTCCGTCAGCGCAGCCCCGGGCCACACCACGCGGCGAGGGAGAGCGGACAGCGTCCGAGTTTGCGCGGTGTCCCGGCTCGACCCGTGGGCGGCCGGCCGCTCCGGCTCGCCCCTAGCGCCGCCTCCACCGGCGTCAACCGTCCGGCACCAGCCTCGTGGACAGGACCGCCGGCTCCAGCTCTGGCGGCAGCACCAGCCACGGCCCGCTGACCACAGTACGCCACGCCCGCAGCGAACTCATCTTCACACTGCCCGCTTCCGCGACACCGCCTCCAGCAGCGCGCGCTTCTGGATCGCGCCGCCGCGGCGCTCGCCATCAGTTCACAACCGGCTCGGCTACGTCCAGCCCCACACCGCTCGAGCCCTCGCAGACGCCGCTACCGGCTCCCTTCCGCTGACTGCAGTACAGCCTGCGCTCCAGGACGCCGTTCGGCACGGCTAGCGGTCGCCCGCGGCGGGCCTGCCGCCTCGGAGCGCCTCTAACGCCGTCAGGGATGCTCCGTGGATCTTAGCGCGCCGCCGCGGCCTCGTGACAACTGATGCGCCGCCGCGCGCCGCTCAAGGAGGCGCCAACCGGACGGCGTCGCACGGGTGGCACATGCGCAGGTGCTGCGTGAGGTAGGCGCGCCGGCTGAACACGCGGCCGCAGACTGGGCAGCGCGTGCGGCCCTTGTGCACCTCCTTGTGGAAGCGCAGCGAGTCGGGGTGCCGGAAGACGGCGCCGCACAGGGCGCACACGTGCGCGCCGGCCGCCGCTGCAACAGACACGCGCCGTCCGTCAGCCCGCGAGACCAGCAGGTTCGCGCGCGTCACCGCCCGCCGACAGGCCGACCAAGCGCGCCTCTGCAGAGTCGGCGGACGGAGCCGAGATGCCGACGGAATAAGTCTTTCACAGATTTGGAGGAATAAAACGCTCGATTCCGATTCGACTTATATGTGCATCGCGGCGGCGAAAGCATCCAAATGTACCGACACCAACTCATAGACGTCGATTTCGGGCCAAGGAAAGAGCGTCTACTTTCCTCGATGATCTTCCGGTGATATGCAAACGCAACTAGGTGTACGTAGAACATCATTGATGCCAGTACCAATACATAAAGCACGTTTCTCGCCAACGTGATCCCAATATCGTTCATAGTTCCACGGCCTTGAGCTCGGACCGCCACAACAGACAGAGCAACACTCGCTGGCGAGTGCTTCCCTATACGTGAATTTGCAAGCGTGTGTTGGCTTAGTGGTGGTTAACCCAAGGCCAGCAGCGTTAAGAACGGCTCTCGTAACGCCGCGCTGTAATGACCGCAGTCGTACCACATACGGGATAATCCACGCTGAGCCGGACATTGCCGCGCAACGAATGCTTGGCGATCCAGGTCTGCACACCGCCCACACCAGTCAGCTGCTGGCGCAAGCGGCCGTGGTCGGCGGCGCCGTGAGCTCCCAGCTCCCGGCCCGGCTCAGACCGCTGCGTCCGCGGAAGTAACCAGAGCGCTGCGTCCGCGGAAGTAACCCCGCCGAGTCCCCCACTGCTGCGCGCGCTGTGCCGGTGGCGCCACGCAGTGCAGTGGCCCTCGCCGGCTGGCACGCTCACGGGGCTATTCAGAGCTCGTTAGGGCGTGCGTCTGCTGGGCCACTGGCCACGCAGTTTTCCACACGGGGTGAGCCAACGAATGACCAGCAGGTAGCGGCCAGCGCTGGTCGTGGCGAGCTTGGCAACACTACAAAACGCACCACGCCTCGCGTACACGTGCCACTATCACCGACCCGGCGGCTCCGCGTCCTTGGCGCTGCCTGTGGACCCGACTGCGTGCTGCGGCTGACCTGGCCGGTGCCACGTCCGGCTGGGCCGCCGGCCGTGTGACGCGGGCAGGCCGGCGCGCTGGCTGGCAGCCGGACGCAGGCGGCCTGCTGGCCCCGTCGAGCGCGCGCCGAGCGGGAGCCCGGCGCCCCACTCCAGCCGCGGGTCGCAGCGACCTTCACGCCGAGTAGCGTGCGGCTGACCCGGCCTGCGCTCTGCTGCCTGCACGTACCGGACTTGACAGGGCGGCGCGCGGCGCCCCGACAGCCGCCGCCACTCTCGGCCGGGCCAACGGCGTCGCGGGCACGGTGCCGTCGGCCTCCGGGGCTTGCGGCAAACGGCGCGGCGCGGGCTGGCCACCGAACACAGCCTGGGGCGCACGGGCGCGGACCGAATCTCACCCGACCGCACTCCGCACCGGCCACAGGTTACATGCAGCGAGTACTTCCGGTCAGTTACAAACTGGAGACCACGCTGAACAAGCAGGACACTCGGCATTCAGAGCACCAATGCAGAAAGTGACCGGTGAAACTGGTGGCTTGACCGACAGGGCAAGCCGGTCAAGCCGCGACGATCAGGTGCCGCCCTGGGCGTGTATTTTGACGGATACACATGCCATGCGTGAATTGGGTGCCAGCAGTAAGGCTACCTGGCACATTCGTGTAACGTTCCGACCGTTTTTCCTGGCGAGGGCTTGATCCAAGCCCGGCTGGTCCCGTTACAATGTCAAAGTGGACAAAATGCGCATACAGTCGCAATTTTGTCCTTGCATGAAAAAGATATCATTTGAACGCACAAACGTCCTACAGCCGAGAGACGTCCCCTCGACGCGCTCAAGAGTTCTGGCGCACGTGTTGTCAAATTTCGTTTTCTTTTCCCGAATATTGGCACGGTGCCGGCAGTACCTTTTACAGTACATCCTGTGCTCACGTTCGCACCAGAGCGCCCTCCACAGCCCAGAGCAGCACCTGGCAGTTGAAGCTACGAGACGGACTAACCTTGCGGGGCGCCGTCTTCCGCCACTCCAGCCGCTAACATTTCACTGCCTCCTGAAGAAAGAAGAACGCGGGCCGTCATGCAACACGAATGTGGTTTTCAGGCCGAAAAATTCTGACGCGCGGCACATAGAATATAACGTGGAGGGGGGGTGGGGGGGGGGGGGAGCACAAATCGCAGCGGAATTAGGGACCGCTGATTTTCCCGATTCGGTTTCCATGTAGACTTGACCATCGACACTATGAGCTGAAAGTTCCTACGTCGAACTAACGATCTTCACTATGTCAGGAGGTGCTGGTTCAGAGGCGTTGCACTAGCGCAACACGAGAGCTGAATGCCTCTTTTTCTTCTACCATGCACCGACACCAGAACCAAACGCTCTACCGTGTTCTCTGCCGTGCTTCTGCGCCGAATTTTGCGCTAGCGACATGCTGCTCAGATTTCGACGGGCATATCGCCCGGAGCTCGACATAGCCCTCGGAGTGATCAGTCTACTGATGCAGACTGGCCAAACCTTCCGAGTGCACGCCCCAGACCCACCTTGATCTGAGATTCCGCTGAAGAGGCCGGACATGTCGTGAGAGCTCGTCGAGTTGTCCCCGTCGAACTGAGACGCCTCGAACGTTGACACCTGGCCCAGCGTGGCCTCTAAGCTCTCGTCGTCGTCGTCGTCGGCAATGTCTATTTTCTCCACTTTGATGTAGTCGTTGCGGGCGGGCGGCTGGTGCTCCCGGAGCGGCGTCGGCGACTCGGCCGGGTCGGCGGCGGAGGTAGCCGGCAGCGGCGATGGCAGTGGCGGTGGCGGCAGCGGCGGCGGTGGTGGCGGCGCTGTCGGCAGCGGCGCCGCCCCGTCCCCGGCCGGCTCCTGCGGCGGCGTCACCATGGGCGGCGGCGGCAGCTGAGGAGGAGGAGGAGGAGGCGGGGGAGGAGGCGGAGGCGCCCCCGGCGCCGTGTGCACCGCCACTGGCGAGTCGGGCCGGCTGCCTGTCGACCCGGAGAGCCGGCGCCGCTTGTGTCGAGGCGAGACTGGCGCATCAGGCGGCTCGCGCGGCCGCGGCCGGCCGGCCGGTGCAGCAGGCGGGGGCGGTCCGGCAGCCAGACGAGGCCGCTCCGCCGGCCTCTCGCGGACCACCGCCGCCGCCGGCTGAGATCGGGGCACCTGACAAACACGCCGCAGCCGCCAGTTAGCAAATATCATGTGTGATCATATGGTGCCACTCGGTCGAGACTGGGAATAATGACTCTGAGCAGGAATGACTCCCAAAACATGTTCCTCGAATCTCTACTTTTCAAGTAGCGATTCAAGGTTCAAAGTACGAATTCACTCATTTCAGGTTAAATGTACATGCTTAAGCCAAGAAACAGATTATGAAGGCCATGGACATACCATGTGCAATCTGAACAAGCTACATCCCCTACAAGACAACTACCACCCACCTGTTCATCATCATCATCTCCTGATAGACCTTTGACTTGGAGCATCTCTGCAGTCTTCAGAAAGCTGCCCAGCTGACTCTGGAGGACATTGACCTCACCCTTGTACACAAACTCAATGACTGCTGCAATGTCCACATATGATGTGTCCTTGAGGAAGAAAAGTGGATGCTGGCATGGATTGTCCTGAAAGAAACCATATCATTTGGTCAAAGTGGGATAAGGATGAGAAGCATCTTCATTCATGCTTTTTTGAACTCTAGTAGAGGGATAAGATTTGGCATGAACAACATGAAAAAACATAACTAATGCCTCTTCATAGTACTGAGTGCCTTTTTAAACCTATGTCATTTCAGATATCGCTGTTTTGCATACCATAGTTAAATTCAGTACATCTACTTTGAACTGAATCCAGCCTTTAGCGTAATTCATTAACACCATGAAACAACAGATTCCCTGTTCTTTAATTAAAAAACGTAAGTCACTGCTACAAGACATTCTGGGTTGCAATAGATGTAGTTCATGCAATGTTTTTTTCTTTAACTTCACCCATTCCCCACAGTGTCCTACTCTTTATAGCTTACAGCAAAATGAGATGCACACACAACATTAAAAAAGCCAATAACCACAACATTAGAGCATAAAAACTGAGCATTTGTTCATGCATCAAATATGGCCACTTACTTTCAGAAGATCTCTGAAATATGGGCTGCAGGCAGATAGCATCATCCTGTGTGCCTTTATCTTCTTCCCCTCACAACACAGTGTAATGTCCACTAGCTCCTCATCTTGACGAAGATTATCAAAAACAGATGTGACACTGTTCTTGAAGTTGTTCCACTTCAAGCAAAACTTCTGTGGTGTGACCATGATTGGCTGAAAGGAAGAGATCATTTACTCCAGCCATGCACAGTTATGTGTTGCAATGATTGCTTTCATAGATCATTGCTTTGCTACACTTACTTGAGCTTACATGAAATGCTGCAAAATCATGGCTAGATCATGGGTTAAGGTTTTCACATAGGATAGTGCTCAAATAGAATATTCCTATTCTGGTTGTCACTGATGTCACAGATACACTTAGTCAATGTCCTTCAGGTTACTGCAGTTTCCATCTGTCAGTCAGGGGAAAGTATTTATGATGAATGCTACAATCCAGGTTCTAACTTAGACTCCAGTGAGCTATGACAAATCCTAATACACATGATACTGATGATGATTTGGGCTCTAATGTGCACCAATCACAAAATTGAACATGTGTTGGTCTAGATGCAGGGTAGGGACTCTATTGATCTATAAGGCTCTATGCTTTTTGTGGGAAGCTGCACAGGGCATGCAAAAATGCCATGTGGCAACTGCAGTGGTTACACACAGAGCATACACAGGATTTCACAATGGGAACTACAATGCAATACCTCCTGTAGAAAGCCAAGTTCAGAGCAATGCATGCACATGAAATGTACTGTGTTGTAAAAGATTACGTCCTCCATCTTCCTATTTTGATATGTACTATAAAAAAATTGTGTATGCTGTAAACATTTGGTCATCTACAGAAACATTTAACATAACTTTGGTAACAGGGGAGGACCCGCTCCCCTGTTGTGTTACAGTGAGGCAGTAACCCCCATGTCCCCAGGTTGACTGCAAACATAACATGCTATGATAAACTGATCCAGGCAAAAAAAGGTTCACAAGGTAATCTGAGGGCTTAGAGCTTGGGAAATGGTCAGCACCAATTTTAGCCTATAGAGAGCCAACATCTCAATGAATAACCATGTTACAACAGAAATTTCAGCCAAAAATACTAAAAAATCAAACATGAAAAATGACATGAAAATTCAGTGCAATTAAGCCTGGCCTGAGTTCAGTGCATGTAAACATGAGGTTCAACACAATCATGTTGTGTATGCATCCACACAGTGGATTGATTTTGGACACTGGCCCCTAATCACACAGGAAGGAATGAGCAACATATGATGGCACTTTCATCATGTCAACATCTTAATCTGCATAATTACTGTCACAGCCAATGACCAAATGTGTTATTTCACTTCTTCAGGAACTGCAGGGGCTGAAAAGTGGTGTTTCTTAGTAAGGTCCAGGAATACATTGCTACCTCATGCTAAAAAAGAGCAATGTACATCAATCATTGTTTTTTAAGGCAGAACATGGCAGAACATGAACATAAGGCAGAACTTCTTAATATGGTACCTATTTATATGGCATGGAACATAGTGCTGATGAACACTGGGTTGAAAGGGATAGGGTGGGGGGTTAGGTTAGGTTAGGCTAGGTTAGGTTAGGTTAGGTTAGGTTAGGTTAGGTAAGGTTGTTAGGCTACGCTAGGCTAGGCTAGGTTAGGTTAGGCTAGGTTAGGTTAGGCTAGGCTAGGCTAGTTTAGGCTATTTTCTGGACTATTCTGGCCTGTCTGTTTCATAAATATACCTAGACGTGATAAGAAATGTTTTCCATTGCATTATTTTTGTTACCTTGGCCCCTTACATTTTTTATGGTTCTTGATAAGCAGAAATTTTGTAATTGTGCAGCGCTAACACACAAACGGCGCTGGGGGGGTCGAGGTGGCAGGTTGCGTGCAGTGCTCGGGAGCTCACTATTGTAGCTATTAAAATTTGAAGGTAGGAGCACTAATCTACTTGTTTTACAATTATTTATGATGTTCTGCCTGAAACATGACAAATGATGTACAATAACTTTTTCTATCATTAGGTACCAATGTATACCTACACCCTTATTAATGCTGCAGAATCACAAGCTTATGCTAAATTTGGATAACACCAATGATATCCTGCCAGGTTGACAGGTTCTAGACAGGACCTGGGCCGGGCTCTACACAATGCACACCTACACAATTTTCCAATTTTAATGATTTAATCCAAACTTTTCACACATGGATTTTTTTTAGATCAGAGCACATCAACGGGAGAGAACGTGAGAGCACTGTCAAGAACAAATATTGAGCACCTAGAGCGACTCGAGCCCACTCCACCACGGGTGGGTGGATCGAAACGCAGACGCTTCAGCCAACTGAGCCAGCGGAACGGGGCTGCAGAATGCGTCTTCATATCGCGATTTACTTCTGCAGTACAATAATGCGTTGGCTTTGCGATAAATGTACTATCACATTGTATTACAGCTCACCGCGCACCTTACCTGGCCTCCACTCGCCCGGCTATGTCCAGCGCGCTTACCGCGCTTTGCGCGATTCCCTTCATTCCGTCGCATTCGCTCCATTCGCCTCAAACGCCTCGTTCAAATACCTCGTCTGAAAGCCAACACTAGTTTGCAGCCATCCATGCCATCAACTCAAAACTCACCAATCGCGGCCTGATTTTCTCCAAGTTTGCGCAAATCGAAAGTAAGAATGCAATCTTAATAAGTGTTTAGAAACTGATGATAATATGATGATGAAAATAAGTGTGTAGAAAAAGACTGTGACCTGAGGTCACCGCTAAAAAAAACCTGATGGAATAGTCTCCCTTTGCTGGTTGCTGCTAAACGTTCCTTGGAAATGGGCCGAGCGATTTCCGTGTTGGACCAAAGTGCAGTGCTCTAGCTCATGCGGTTCATTGCTGGTTTACATGTCATATGTGTTGCCGTTGACATGAAGTTCACACATATGCGGTTCTCAGATAAAGATGGTGAGCAGAGGTCAGTGGCGCAAGCAGAGTGTTACGCGGCGGAGTGCTTGATTACAACCGGGGTCGGGTGCTCGCTCGGATCTGTGGGTTGTTCGGGAATCTGGAATACAGAGCCGCGCGCGGATGGTGCGCCGAGCGAATTGTTTCATCCATCATGCATGGATAGATCAACTGGCGACAAGGATGGGATGGTGAACTTTGTTTTTTTACGTGGCGGCAACATGATAACTTTATCACTGATTGGGAATATCGGTGAGAACAGTGACAGTGACTCGGATTTTGGAGAGTATCTGGAGCGGTTTGACCAGTTTCTGGCTGCTAACGCCATCACGTCTGCGCCCAGGAAACGGACAGCATTTTTGAGCGTCTGTGGGTCACGCGTGTACTCGGTTCTGCGAAGTATCTGTGTTCCGGAGCTACCCGCCTCGAGAATCTCCGAGGAGCTGGCGGAGGCAGCCCAGAGACATTTTGCCCCGAGGCCGACAGTGATCGTGTCACGGTATAAGTTTAATCGGACAGTGCAGCAGGCTGAACAGACAGTGCCAGTGTTTTTGGCGGACCTGCGGCGGATTGTAAGGGACTGTTCGTACGGTGATCGCCTGGAGGAGCAGCTTCGGGACATATCTGTGTGCGGGCTAAGCAACGGAGCGATGTTGAAGCGACTTCTGCGGGAGGGGGACAGCCTGTCTCTGGAATCCGCCGTAGAAATAGCGACCGCGATGGAGACAGCAGCTGATGATGTGCAGGAGATCGGTGTCGCTCCATAGGCAGTCCCGCTGACGACTCCAGCAGCGGCCAGTTCCAGTCCGGAGCCGCTGCACGCAGTCGGTCGGGCGGCGCCGCCGCCGGAAGGGCTGAGGTGACGACCCCGCCCATTTCGGCCGGCGGCGGCGACTACGGCAGGGCCGGCGGCGGCTGGGCCGGCGAGTTTTGGCAGCCTGCCAGGCACATCAGCTGGTGGAGCATGCGTACCCTGTGGTCGCCACGATCACCCAGCGCCGGAATGTCCACACAGACGGGCCACCTGCTATGGGTGTGGAAAAGTGGGACAACTTCGGAATGTGTGCAAATCGGTGCATACTGTACTGGCGGCAGCGCGGAATGGATG
>NW_023596545.1:25988248-25991103 GCF_011947565.3 Pollicipes pollicipes
CTACACATAATCTGCATCCAACAGTTAGCTTACTGGATCATGCTTGAAATCTCAGATTCCCGGGCCTCGATAACGTCATGGATACCAGCTGACCGCGAGCCACACAAGGGTGAACTGCGCCATGTGAATATAGATCCATCTGGCGCCAATGCTCGGCTGTGCAGCCCGGTCCCAGGTGCGTGGTTGCAGTCGAGAGACATCAGGCGACTGACCCACGCACTTGAAGTCAGCGTCCGCTGTTGTTCAAGTGATGCGGTAGGCACCGACACCCCAAAGCTGTTACCACAAACCCACTGTGTTGGCCCCTGATCTGCCCCAACGTCACCGCGAAGTGACGAGCTTTATCCGAGTTTCCAAACCTTGCCTGTAGATGCCTGAGCACGGGCCGCATGTAGAGCAGCCGCCTCTTGTGCTCGTGCAAGGCAAACTCGGCGCGCTGCTGCAGGGACCAGAAGTGGCGCGACAGCAGCTGGCGGGGGAACAGGTACCTGATGGTAGCGGACACGCACGAGTCAGCTGCTCGTGTGAGCGATGACAGCCGAGCGAGTGTGTCATCCGAACGCTGATAGCCGAGTGTGTCCCCCGAGCGCTGACAGCCGAGTGAGTGTGTCCCCCGAGCGCCGACAGCCGAGCGTGTGTGTCCCCCGAGCGCCGACAGCCAGCGGCTCCGCCACCAGCGGCGCACCAGCCGTCATTCAAGCCACTCACGCCAGGGGGAAGACGACGTTCTGTGCCAGCGGCAAGGCCGACACCAGCAGCACGGGCGCCACGGCGCGCATGTCACGCGGCGTGCGGAAGTACAGCTCCAGCTCACGCCGGCTCAGACTGCCAAGCCCGGTGCTGTGGACCTGCGGAGACCGCGTCTGGTGAGACCCGGCGACGGGGAGGGGGCTCAGGCGGACGCCGAGGGTCGGGGAGGAGAGCGGATCATCAGACAGATCGGGCCGACAGGCCTCTGGTCGATACCAGGGATTGGCGATGAGGGCATGTCACCAGACAGGTCTGGCGGGGCGAGCTATCGAGTCGTGATGCACGTCTGACGAGGTGCTGGTCAGCAGTCCCGGGACGGATTTGGTGGGCACGCTGGCGTGGGGCACCAGGATGGCAGTAGCGGGGGTAAAGCACGTCACTGCTCACGACTGACGCCACATCACGCCATAGCCGTCCTGCTTCGTAAGTATGGCAATCGTCTTCTGAACCGTGGATGGGCGTGCAGAAGACACATGGCTGTGTTATTTAACCCTCGCCCTGATAGAAGGGGGGTCGATGGGGGGGGGGTCCCCCTCTCTCCCCTCCTTAGGTTTTCTGGGGATGCCTCTCCGGAATATCAGGCAATCGCGTCTAAAATTTCAGTAACCCGTGGAATATCAGTTGCACATGTTTTGACACCAAAAGCGCGCCCATGACATCTCTGATTTCGAAGCAGCGGCGGTTTTTGATAAGCACTGCACGGCGATCTACGGCCGGCGCGGGCGGCGGGCGGCAACCGATGATGCCGCGGAACGCGCGTGGCGGCCAACATTGTTACATTAGCGGAGCCATTAATCATCAATATATGGTAAAAACACACGCCGAAAAATACATCATGATACCCGTAACTGAACGAAGAACACGGCTGTTTGGGTTTTGTGTCGCTATTAGACATTATCTTGTACATGTGAGCAAGCAAAGCAAAAATGTTCGACGTTCAGGAAAATATGACATTTCATCCCGCATAATGGAGTCAGTCATTGACCTTACTATATAATCTTATTCTAAGTTGCAAGATTTCGTTCAGATCAATTCACCAGCGTTTTAAAAAGTTCCATCTTTCGTAGCTTTGAAACGACAGGAGGGTCGCATCGGCCCCCACCTTAAAGTCCGCGTTAAGAAAAATGGCGAATCAGGGCGAGAGTGAAGGCGCACGGCATTGGCCCACGTGAGCAGCCCCAGGAGGAAGCCGCCGAAGACCAGCCCGCGCTGACCGTGGGGCACACACGGCCGCCAACCAGCCATGTGGCCGGCTGGTCTCAAGCCTGTGTCAAGCGGAACACCGCTGTAAACGTGGCCACGGTTCTGATCGCCAACCTATGCACAGTGACCTGGGTTGCGTCGCGGCGGAGCACTGTCTGTTTTCACATATGACACGAACCTTGCGTGACAAGACAACGTGACAGAGGAACCCTGCCAGCGCCGCACGACAGTGCGCTGCGTTTAGCACTCACCTTACGTGCCAATAGCGCGAACGACTTGGCGTCCCGCACGAAGTCCCTGACGCCCACGGTGAACACGCGGTAGAGACGGAAGGCGGCGGGGAACTCGCTCTCCAGCACCTGCTGGAACTTGTGCAGGTACTGCATGTAGCGGCCGAACACGTACTTCTGGACCCGCGTCACTGGTCGGCGCCCCTCGGACTCGCCCAGGCCTCTCCCGAGCTGCACACATCTGCCGAGGCCCGAGGCACACCGTCGGCATCCCGACAGCAGATACGAGGCGAACACAAATCGCCAGCGTGGCTGTGATCCTGAAGCGCCAGCTAGGCTACAGTTGCAAATCAAACAAGGTAAAGGAAACAAGCGATGGTTTGATATGCTTCCATTCCATGTTTTGTTTTGTTTTTTAACCAGCCAGCTGGGCTGGCTATAGCTAGCTGAAATAGCTTCCGCCGGCCGGTTTTAACCGATCAAAACTGGCTGACAAACAGGTCTTGAAAGCATTCTTAATGCCGTGGCGTCGTCGACGAGGGTCCTGGCAGAAACGTTGTCAGTGCGCGAAGATCACTGTCCCCCTTCCTCCCCCCACCCCCCCCCCCCCCCCCCCTATCCCCGCGCTGGAACCTCGGACCAACTTTCCTTTTGGGCCGCTACGATCCCAAT